>NC_073266.2:95264941-95362441 GCF_029289425.2 Pan paniscus | reverse complement strand
CAAGAAAAATATCCATTGCAAATTTTGTCTAAGTATTAGATTTCCAATTAAATCAGATATAACATTTTAAACAATCATTCCCAGTATATGGATAGAGGGTATATTAAGTATTATGTAAACATTAAGGTATATATTTAAATACATATATTTTCTTTTCATAATTGTGTATTCTAGTAATTATTGAATCCAAATTTCAGTCAAACTGACACGCACCTGAAGACATTCAGCACCGTCAACATGCACTGCACATAGGATTAGGGGTGTCTAGGCCTGAAGACATTCAGCACCATCGAAGTGCACTGCACAAAGAATTAGGGGTGCCTAGGCCTGAAGACATTCTGCACCGTCAACGTACACTGCACATAGAATTAGGGGTGTCTAGGCCTGAAGACACTCAGCACGGTCAACGTGCACTGCACATAGAATTAGGGGTGTCTAGGCCTGAAGACATTCAGCACGGTCAACGTGCACTGCACATAGAATTAGGGGTGTCTAGGCCTGAAGACATTCAGCACGGTCAACGTGCACTGCACATAGAATTAGGGGTGTCTAGGCCTGAAGACATTCAGCACGGTCAACGTGCACTGCACATAGAATTAGGGGTGTCTAGGCCTGAAGACATTCAGCACGGTCAACGTGCACTGCACATAGAATTAGGGGTGTCTAGGCCTGAAGACATTCAGCACGGTCAACGTGCACTGCACATAGAATTAGGGGTGTCTAGGCCTGAAGACATTCAGCACGGTCAACGTGCACTGCACATAGAATTAGGGGTGTCTAGACCTGAAGACATTCAGCACGGTCAACGTGCACTGCACATAGAATTAGGGGTGTCTAGACCTGACATTCAACACGGTCAACGTGCACTGCACCTAGAATTAGGGGTGTCTAGACCTGACATTCAGCACAGTCAACGTGCACTGCACCTAGAATTAGGGGTGTCTAGACCTGACATTCAGCACGGTCAACGTGCACTGCACATAGAATTAGGGGTGTCTAGACCTGAAGACATTCAGCACCATCAAAGTGCACTGCACGTAGGAATTAGGGGTGTCTACACCTGAAAACATTCAGCACGGTCAGTGTGCACTGCACATAGAATTAGGGGTGTGTAGACCTGAAAACATTCAGCACGGTCAAAGGGCACTACATGTAGGAATTAGGGGTGTCTAGGCTTTGAGTAGCTCTGCCACAGGTGGCGCCTGGGCCTGCCCTAGTGAGATTCATCTTATTCCCTGGTGAGATGCTGCATATTGTACCTTTTTTAAACATTTTTTAAAATGTTGCTTCCCCTAGAGTGGAGAAAATGAGCTTTTCTCTTCCCTAAGAGAAGCATGCTATCCTAAAGCATTCTGCTTACATGTGTGTGACTGTTGAGAAAAGAGAGTGAAATTCAGCCAGTCTAGAAATTGAAATCCATTTGGCTTTCTTGATCTCCCTACCTTCTTCTCTGGGAAGGTTATATTTCTAATTGAAGCTTACTGTAGAGGAGCATGTATCTAATTTATGGACCAAGGCTTATAGTCATCTAAACCTATTGATCCCTACCAGTTGTTAATGATTACTTAAAAATAATCACAACTCCTTCTGGCTCAGATATATAATTTAATTAAAAAAAATTTAACCACTAACATTTATTTCTTTTTAAAGTCAGAGATGATTAAGGAAACCATCTTTCTTTCTCTGGCTTTCACTTGGTATCCTACCGGTGAATCTGAATCTTTCCGTCCCCCCAGTTTTTAAGGGGGTGAGGGCATGAGCCATTTTGAGTGAGGTGTGGGTAGGGAAATTACAATATATCTTTTTCAATGAGCCGTTGAACTATCCCTCTGCACATAATCTTCGAAATAGCCCTGGATAACATATTAATAGCTTGGATCATTTTAAATGCTGTTAGATAATGTCAAGAGATGAGGAGGAAAGGTGGATTAATGAGTACGATATAGTCCTCATTATTATGTATTTCAGTCCAAGTCGGGCAGGTATAGAGGATATGGAATGTCCCCTCCTGCTCCATCCCATGCTAAAAGCGTCCCAGTGCTCACCTTTCTCTAACCCTGAAATCGGAGATGTTACCTGCCAAGCTAATTGAGTAAGCGTCCAAGAGAACTTGAATCTAAAAACCCCATGGGGTCCTGATAGAGGATGAAATATTTCCCAAATGTTTCCTAGGTACAAATGAGACAACTTCATGCTAGTGCAAAACCATGGAAAAAGTCAGGACAATAGAATTATAATATTCATAGGTACTTGCTTAACTAAGTGCATAAACTTGAAAGAAAAGAAGGATACCATGTTTAAATCATTTAATTCATAGGCAATAATGAAAGTTATAAACCACCGTTGAAGGCAAGTAGGTAGAGTCTAAGTTAAATGGAAAACTACATGTATTTCTAATATTTGCCATTGTTGTGCCCTTTTTAATTAATACTTCAATTAAAAATATTTGTTGTTGTATTCATAAACCTATTACCCATAGTTCCTATTTGCAAGATGAATTTTCAGAGTTTATTATTTTAAAACTCTCATGCAAATTAGCAGATAGGGAATCTCAAAGTCAGATAGAAAAACCTGAAAGCCTTATCTTAAGACCTTATCTGAAAACCTTAAGCTATATTAACAGTAATTATTTTTATTAAACCTACCACCCTGGTACATGAGGGAATTGAAGAAATGATAAATTCGGTTGATGAGAGATTTGTATTAATTAGAAGAAAATTGGCAATGGAGCGAATTCTAGAACTCCTATTCAAGGATAGCATCCCTTTGCTGTGCATGAATTCTAAAGTCTAAAACTCCTCCCAACAAAATCACTACAGTGTAAGTTCCATGAAAGCAGGAACCTCACAGCCTTCTTCAAGATGGTATCCTTATGAGCTGGGCATGATGATGTGCACCTGTAGTCCCAACTACTCAGGAGGCAGAAACAGGAGGATCACTTGAGCCCAGGAGTTTGAGACCGGCCTGAGCAACAGAGCAAGACCCAGTTTCTGAAAAAACAAACACACAAAACAGGATGACACCCTTGATGATCAGAGACATGCCTGATAAAAGTAGTGCTTAATAAATATTTATTGAATGGGTGAATTTGGGAATTCTACATGCCTAATTTTCATTTTATTTAGTATCATATAAATCATGAACGAATGTAATATTTGATTTGCATTACAAATGGCATAACCCAATTCATGTAGGAATTGGGTGGTATATAAAAATGACCAGAAACAAGTCAACACAGACTTTCCTCTTCTTCTTGTTTTTCCCAATCCACTGAGCACAGGAGCAGGACTGCGCAATAACTGTGGTTTCCTCACATTCTCCTGTGTCTTTAGGCCGGGCCAGACTGTTGCATTTGAAGAACTCTTTGTTGTTTCTAAAAGTAAAGGACATAAAATATTTACATTTGCAACAAGTAGCAAACTACTAGGATCATAACCCTAAGAAGAGTCCAGACAGAGAGACCACATGGAATTATGAATACAATCATGATGGGCTGAAACAGTCTTATGAGATGGAAACTTTCTCTCTAGAATTCGTAAATCACAGAAATGGTTTCAGGAGTAAGTCCATAAAAATATGGAAGTTGATTAGATTGCACAAACTAACTAGTAATATTAAATATCCCTAAATTATTGATTGGTTCAAATTGTAATTATACTTTAACTCTTAATTAGAATTCAGTTATTCATCATGCAAAATTTTGGGATCATAATATACATTTTTTCTCTCTACAAATGGATCTATATAGGTATACTGACTGTTAAAAACAAGTAATGATTAGTGCTATTGACAGGTGGGAAAAAATACAAAATTTGCAAATGTATGAATTTTTTCCTCTTTTTTTCCAGTTGTTTCTGAAGTAAATTTTATGTTTAAAAAGAATATATATATTTTCTATCATTTTATAAAAAATTTTAATATGAAAATTATTTAAATTATTAAATTATTTATATTCCTAATACTTGGTATTCCAACCATGGAAACAGGGCTTAGGAACATAAAGTATATTCACCAATGACTCTAAAATCAGAGTGGACAGAGCTCTGTAGGAAGGGTTCGTCTCTGCTTCCTGTGGTTACTCAACTGGAGCTGGAAGATCCATCCTTAAGATACACGGTGGTGCTGCCTGTCAGTTCCTTCCCACATGAACTTCTGCTCAGGGAAGCTTGAGCTTCCTTCCAGCATGGTGGTTAGGTGTCCATAGCAAGTGTCCCAAGAGAATCAGGCTGAAGCTGCATCGTCTCTTGGGACTCTGAAAAAAATGATATTTGAAAATTTGATTTGCTATGCCTACAAAGCATGATTCTATCCATGTATATGGACATTGAACACCTTATTTTACCAAGTTAGAGCTTTGTAAGGAAATGTTACTTCAGGTATAATTTTTTAAAACACTGAGTTCTATCAATATCTCTAGATTTTATTCATTCCTGTTACCATTTGTAAGGCCTTTGGAATGCTGTTTCCACATGCCTGTGTGCTCTGTTCACCTCAGCCTTCCCCAAAGGGGCTGGCAAATCTCTTCTGATAGTTTTTTATTTTGGTTCAAATAAAAATTGCAACTTGGAAACTGCACAAAATAAATCTCATCCACATTAACACAAATGTCGTCTAAAAATGAACAAATTTGCCATATGTTAAAGCAATTTTTAGTATTACACATGATGTTTTCATACTTTGCTTTCTTACATTGTTAATTTTTATATTTTCACACCAAGAGTATGTTGGAGCTTTGGAACAAACATGGAATTCGGAATCATTAGAGCTGTTTCTGGCTCCAGACCCATTTCTAATGAGTCAAGCCTGAGCTAAGTCACAATCCCATTCAGAATCTTTGTCTTCATCTGTAAAATTAGAAGTTGACTTACGTGATCTCAAATAGCTTCTCCAGGCTTGAGTGTTAGGATAAACTGGGGAGATGACATGCCCCACCCTGCTGCCTACCATTGGCATATCAAGAGCAGGTGCATGTTTGTGAGTCAATATCCACAACCTTGCAATAACAACCTTTTGATTTGTGTATGCTGCATTGCTTACACTAGCTTACTCAGCTGACTTTATTTGGAATTTGTTGACATTTACCATTTATAGTGTCAACAAATTTACATAAGAAACTGTCACACATTGCCTAGCTGAAAGGAAGTACATACTGTGTTGATTACAGCTCATTCCAAGATTGAAAATATATATTATTGCATACTATCCCCAATTCATATGCAAAATGATAATGTCCTCAGTATTTTTTTCCATCAAAATCTTTTTGTAAGAGTCTCTCTATAATCAAGCCCCAAAAAAGTATTCTGTGGGGAAACAGCTCCAACAAATTTGTGTCTCAATGACACCTGCTGGAAGTTTAGTGGGAAAAATAATTGTGTGTGAGTGAGGAGGAAAAGCACAGTAAAGCTTGTGTAAAATTAGAGTCTCAGTAAAAACAAATGCATGTTAAAACCAAGAGGTGAAGTACATATCAAAGAGTTTCCATACTTCTGTGTAATACTATGACAAACCAGTCAAAGCGCTATAAAAGTAAGTCTTTTAAGGTAAAAAGCCAACAGAAACAAAATGAAAGTAGCAGGCATTTCATCTCACTCTAAAAATTACAATTGTAACACATTTGATGTTTTTAATGATTTGATGATGAAAATTTTGCATGATGATAATTTTAATGCGAATGATAAAGTTCAGGTGCAAATAATAAGACAAATTCCCATGAGATATCATACCCATGAGTATGGTTCAGGACAGATTCTGAATTCTGGATTGCACAACAGAAGCCTTCTGAACTTGTATTGTCTCAATTTCATCCTAGGGAGGTCAGATTAGGTTGTGAGAGGAAAAAGGAAATATATTTTCCATTGCCAGCAGGGTCCTGAGTACAATGAACTCGAAAACAAACCGGGAAAGGTCAAGCCTGTCATTCACTAAATGTCCAAAAGGGGAATTTTGATTTTTCTTAAATAAAAGGTAATTTGATCCATCATGGCTGAATGTTACATTAGAAGATGCCCCACTTTGTCCTGATATAAACACAATAGTGCTTCGAGGAACAATGTCCGAGAAAACCCTGGGGTCTTGGTGAATATATTGATTTCATCTGAGTTAATAAACGCGTAACAATGAAGCCCGCTAATCAGGGACCATTGGCAGAAATACCACCCTGCCCTCCTGAGAAATATCAATGACCCTATTTTTACTTCTGTGCAATTTCTTTATTCATATTCACAACCCCCCAACATGGTTTCAACAAAGGAACTTCTCAAGTTCTTTAGAAACTGTCAGTCAAGGATCTGGTTTAGTCAGAAACAAGGGAAGATTGTTGACTCGTTTATGAAGGCAAAAATAGTAGGTACACAGTTAGATTCGGGAGATCAGAGTGGACTCATTAAAAACAAACAACCAAAACAAAACAAAAAAAACCCTCTGCTGTTTGACCACATTTCAATTCTGTTTTCAGAGCTGAATTCTTAGGCCACTTTTCCTTCTTTGTTGCTAATTTGTGCAGTAGAATCCGATTCTCTAATTAGCAATCAAAGTGTCCTTCTCCACCCCAAAAATATCTGACCAATATCTGCCTCCATCTCCATGTAAACGAGAAAATGATCCCATGCAGACAACCAGCACATCAAATCACTTTTAAACCAACGGCAGGTGGGTGGGCAACATTTCTCTGAACTGGGAGCCAGGAACTCTGGTTCAAATTCCACCTGTAGGCTGTTTGGCCTCAAGGACTTACAAATAATTCAGTCATTAGCTTCCTTGCCTGTTGCGGGTGAGTGGTCCTCTGAGGCACACATGCTCACCCCTTAATTTCTGCAAACTGATTAACCGAATTGAGTATTCTAATTCAAAGAACCACTCAATACATTCTATGTAGAAAGAGGCTTAAAGTTCTAAATTTTCTGCAAACTAAAATAGAATTTTGACATCAACTCTAGCTTTTTTATAATTATATTCTAGTTTTCTTTCAAGCAAGTGGCCATAAGATCTGCACTGTATCGTGGATATTGCATTGAGTCACGCCTTGTGGAAAGAGGTGATTATCAGATAAAAAATAAGACCAATTGTATTTTTTTCTAAAACCCACAGACAATAATGGCTTGATTTTCTGAGATATGTATTTATTCTTAAATGGTATTATCATTTTTATGGTAGTTTTTAAAATTATGGTTTAAAAAAATGAGATCTTATGGTCCATAAAAATAAAAATTCATTATTGTATTAATTGATGAAATGTCTCTAATCCTTCAAGCGCCTCAGCCTGGACATTTTTTATGTTCTACATATTTTTTTTCCTTCTAGAGTTTCCTGGGAGTTTCCTGGGAGTTTCCTGGGAGTTACCAAACTTAGGTCACAGATATTTTTTTCACAAAGTCTTTATTGTCTCTCTGAATTGCCCTAATTTTTGAAAGCATTTTAGGGGATTGGGTAGTGTAGACTTGACTCAGTGGATTCCCTCATCTTGTGTAACCCTTGGTTTTGTCCAGCACATAAGTCCTGGCCTCTCACTTCTCCTCTCATTCCCTGTGGTTTCAGTGGGCTTTGCCGTTGTTATTATTCATACCTAGGATGTCCCAACTAGCTGTGCAGTACAGGGTGGCTGCTTTTGTTTTCTTCTGTATGCAAAAATTGATTTCAGAGGCTTCAAACACATAGATATCCTACAGCAAATGAGAGAAAACAGCAAATAAACAGAGTCTGCAGAGAGTGGTGGTGGTGGTGGTAGTTTTGTAAATTACCGAAAAGCCGCAGGTTATAGGAATCACCCTCATTTTCCACGCACATGGCATGAAAGTCCCCCATGATGATGTATTTATTTCATGTTCTCGTTGTCTTAGGTTTTCGGTGGCAGTAGTTGGGGGTAAGGTGCCACAGTGTTTCTTGTTAAACTGGCCTTACAGGACCCCATACTTCAGGGTGAGGGCTGACTGCAAGGACACTCACCATGCGAGAGTTAGAACGTGATGAAATCAGACATGAATTAAATATCTGTAGAGGACTAGAACCAAAATTAGTGTGCTGTTGAGCAATTCTCCTACACTCTCTAAGCCTCAGTTTAATTGTCACTAAATAAGGATAAGGTGTCTACTTCATTGTGTCACCGAAGAACACGCAGAGCTGCACTGCACGCTTTCTACAACACACTCAGAAAAACTTGTGCTACCACCGGGGTTGAAATTTTCTTGAAGGTGGCACCTTACACAATAAGGTTAGGGAAAATCAGAGGCAACATAAAAAAAATAGTCTCTGGTATTGTTCATGCTTTCTAGATAAACCTGCAATTTAAATATGGAGGCCACCTCATTCCCTGCTACCAAATGCCCATGGTAACAAGGGGAAGGTGGAAAAACAGAAATAAGCTACTGTTTCTTCTGATGTCACACTCTCAAAATCCCAGCTGAAAGTACAACTTAATGGGAAAAAAAAATGGGTGGCTCAACACATAGTCTAAGCTCAAAGCTCCATTACAGAGAACGGCCTTTTACTCATTTATCCAGTTTCATTCATTAATTTGTCAGTCAATATTAAATGGCTAGAGATTTCTGAGTTGAATAAAAAGGGAAAACATGCATTCATTTTTCTGCTCTGAGCAATAAAAGTAAAGCAGAAAAGAGGTAATAGGTCACACATGTGCAATTTGGGGGAGCAAATGCTTTAGAGAATTAGAAAGAATAAATAAATAATTTCCAATTTGAAAGGAATGGTAGCTGCAAGCATTTAACATGTGTTAACTAAAATCTCTTCTCTCTTTCTAGGCAGTGCACTTAAGGGATATTTTGGTTTGCTGCAGTTTTCCCCCCTTTTTATTTTCTTCTCTTTTCAGGATATCGCTGAAGGGATCACAGCAGGAAATTACTTGTGCTTGTCAGTTGATTGTGCAGTGAAGAGACCGGTGGGGCTCAGAGCTGAAGATCTCTATCCACCGACCAGGGAGATTGAAAGGCAGTGCGATGGAACGGGCATGGCCGCTCCCTGACCTCTGCCTTGACCTTGACCTTGAGCCCCCGGCCTCCCAGCGAGTGAGAGCAGGCCCACAATGCAGTGGCCTGATCTGGCCGGCCTTGGCCATCACCCTCCACCCTTCTAAACAGGAAGGTGGTGCTGCCTGTGGATGAATCAGCATTTCGAAGGACCGGTCTTGCCCGCCTGCTTGAATTCTGCTTGACTTTTTGCGTAGATAATGCTCCTCTCTCTAGGGACCTAGAAAGTCTTGCCTCAGAATAAAATAAAAGGTCAAGCAGCCTACACTGTTTCTACCTAGTAAAACCACAAAAGTGAAAAGCCGATAGCTCTGTGGGCCCCACGTTGGGGTGTTTGCTGTGGTCTCTGCTGCTCTGGCACAGCCCTGACAGTGGCGTTTCTTGGCTTCAATTAATGAAAGAGTAACGGATGCCCAGGCATATATTTTCAGGTGCCATAGAACCAAAATTTAGCATGGCACCAATGAGGCTTCCCTGTTAGAGTACAGGAGATGTATTAGTTTTTCCTAGCCAGAATTCAGACTCACATATATGTAAACATCAGACACAGTATTTGGCACTTTCATGCCCATCATCCACATGTACTTAGGTCACTCCAAGGCAATAACCCATTATTAAACAGCCTTGATCTCATGCTAAAATATCAAATATCCATGTGTGGCCTCTGGACAGTTCATGAGTTAATCTCTGAACATAAGTCATTTTCCGAAGGTGCTGTCTTTTGAGAAGAGATCCGGGAAAATGTGGGGCTGTGGCGGTGGCGGGAGTCACTGAAGCTGCCACAGACAGGAACGTTTCCTACAAAGATTTCTCCCACACCACAGCGCCAGAGTTTGCTGAAAGCCTGTGTGGACACAGGGTGTCCATTTCTCTACATCTTCCTGGAGCACGAAATCTCACACCAACAGGGACTTGGATGCAACAGGAAGCACCAGCACAGCCCTCCCTGGTCTGGTCTGGGGACCCAGCTGCAGAGAGGGCATGCGTCAGTCTACCGCATTGCTATAAAGAAGTGCCTGAGTCTGGGTAATTTATAGAGAAAAGAGGTGTCATTGGCTCAGGGTTCTGCAGGCTGTGCAGGAAGCATGGTGTTGGCATCTGCTTGGCTTCTGGGGAGGCCTCAGGAAGCTTCCAGTCATGGTGGAAGGTGACAGACAGCCAGTGAGTCACATGGAGAGAGCCGACTAAGAGGGGAAGTTGGGGGGTCAAGTTTCTTTTTTCTTTGCAACCTCCACCTCCCAGGCTCAGGCAATCCTCCTGCCTCAGAATCCCAAGTAGCTAGGATCACAGTTGCACGTCACCATGCCTGGTATTTTTGGGTAGAGTCAGGGTCTAGCTATGTTGCCCAGGCTGTTCTCGAACTCCTGAGCTCAGGTGATCTGCCCGCCTCAGTCCCCCAAGGTGTTAGGGTTACAGCTGTGAGCCCCCACACCGCGCCCGGATTTTTAAACAGCAAGTTTCTGTGTGAACTAACTGAGCAAGAGCTCATTCATCACCAAGGGGAAGGTGTTACGCCTTTCATGGGGGATCCTCCAGCAACCCCATGACCCAATACCTCCCACCTGGCCCCACCTCCAAAACTGTGGATCATGTTTCAGCATGAGATTTGAAGGACACCTCCAAATCATAGCAGGGTACATGCCCACAGGGCATGCTGTGTGCCAGGGAGCACGTAGAAACACCATCTAGCTGTATTCTTTTTAAAGAGAATTTAAAAAGAATTACCATTTAGGTAACCTCAAAGAAAACAATAGTTTTATTTATAGAATTCTCATGGAACCAAGAAAAGTGGGAATCTCAGCAAGGAGCTCTGAGGTCCCTGGAGCTCAGCAACAGGAACCTCCCAGTGTGTGGACCCCAGCATGTGGCACTGGGAGGACTCTGGGGCCAGGTGTGCGATGCCCCATCAGGCTGCCTCTGCTGCGGCCGAGCTTCCCCCACTTCCGCCTGTCCGCGCCCCCCACACTCTGCACAGCCCACTGTGTTTCCTCCACTCCCCCCCCCACACCCCCGCCCGGCTCTCCCTGCACAGCCTGTTGTGTTTCCCCCACTCCCCCGCCATGCCCTGCTGGCTCTCCCTGCACAGCCTGTTGTCTTTTCCCCACTCCCTCCCTGTGCCCCCTCTGGTTCTCCCTACACAGCCCACTGTGTTTCCTGCGTGTTTGCGTTCTTATGCACCCTCAGCCTCGTGGCCTTTCAGTTCTACATCTGATATCTTTCTTTTTTTCTGCATCTCCTATTCAGACCTTACAGAAAATGACAGTGTGGTTTGCAGTCCCAGTGGCCCTCTCTGGGCCAGGCCTGCCTCCTGGGCCGCCTGTCGCCTACCTTCCCACCGTGCCTGTTCGGAAGCCTGTGATGACCAACCTGGGAGGCCAGGTACAGTGACTCCGGCTAGCTCCCGGGGCTGCCCTCTCAGTGGGGCCTTGACGGGAGCCTGAAGGACTCAGCCTCTGTGTGGTTGTGCTGCGGACAGAAAACACAACCGTCTGTTGGGAAAGGAAAGGCTGTCTGAAAAGGCTGTTACAAGAATGAGAACAACACAGTTCCTGAGGCTGCGTCCCCACCTCCTGTCTCTGACCATATAAGCCTTTCCAGTCTCCCTGTCCAACAGCTCCACACAGCTCACATTCCTGCTTGTCATTCTGATGACTCACATGACAGTACCCTAAACTCCTTTGCCTATTTGTCTTTAAGGTACATTTTGTTGTGGAAAATGCTGAACCCTAGATGAACAGAACAGTGTACTTCTCCACTCCTGCATCTGGGTTGCTCCAAGATGCCAGCAATTCACTGATACTGCTATAAGTTTGTGCTCTTATGATCAGCTGACTTATGTAACTTGCCCTCTGCAGGACTTAAAAACCTCTCAATTTTCAGCGAACACTATTGTCTCTACTTCTTCAACTTCAGAAAATGACTTGAGTTGTAATTTATAGAGAGATGCAGCTGCGATATATGAACTATTGCACACTCCATCTGCCATCTGAATGCTCCCTTTCTCTCCTCTCTACGTAAGAAGAGGGTGACTCCACTTAATCCAAGATCAGTTGGCCAGGTGCAGTGGCTCACGCCTGTAATCCCAGCACTTTGGGAGGCCAAGGTGGGCAAATCACTTGAGATTAGGAGTTGGAGACCAGCCTGGCCAACTTGGTGAAACTCCATCTCTACTAAAAATATAAAAATTAGCCAGGCGTGGTGGCAGGCACCTGTAATCCTTATTACTTGGGAGCCTGAGACAGGAGAATCGCTTGAACCTGGGAGGTGGAGCTTGCAGTGAACAGATTGTGCCACTGTGCTCCAGCCTGGGCAACAAAGTGAGACTCCCTCTAAATAAATAAATAAATAAATAAATAAATAAATAAATAAATAAATAAATAAATAAATAAAATATCAGTGCCCCCACCTCTGCTGTGAAATCCATCCCCAAAGACTCAGGAACCTTGTGGTGTTCACTACATTCTCTGTCTTTGAACCTGTGAACCCTAAATTCTCATCAGTGCTTTAAAAAACTCTTATATTATAAAAGGAACCTCCCCAAAAAGCATATTTCTTTCTAGAACACATTCAATTTCTCACTTCAATCCACAATAAACTCAAAAGTGGCTTAATCCTCATCATCTACATTCACTTCCATGACATTCACCGCCTGCCGTGCCAGAGCCCAGCCTTCCCCAGGCACAGGATATGGGTCCCCTTATGTTCCCCTTAATGTCCACATGACATTCACCACCTGGTCCATCAGAGTCCAGCCTAGTACTTTCAGGCCTAGGCCATTAAATTTATGTCACCACCCAGGTCTCTCTGATGAGCTCTGGACTTGTGTACTTAACTATCTACCTAGCATCTCTATTTATATTTCTCATTGGATTTTTAGAAGTTAAAATATATGACTTTTTTTTTTGCCAGCAATACGGTTGACTGTAGAGAGACTCTCACCTTGCCAGCACTATAGCAAGTTATATATCTAGAAACGCCTAAAAATTATATGTGAAATTAAAAAGAGTATGCCAATGGCTAGAATGTGAAATCCTTAAAGGCGAGAAACAATGGAAATGCAAAAAGAAGGAGAAAGCCCAGAAGCTGGCCCTTCCTGGGGCCTCTAACCATGCCTGGTGGCAGCATTAATTTTGTGCCTTCGTAAGTTGTAAGAATGAGGACCAATGCTACTTTCCCAAGCAGGGGTAGAGGTCAGATTGCAGACTCTTCTAAAAAACCAGGGCCCCTGAAACCCAAAACCCTCAGTGAATGCAGAAAAGAAAACTGCCCTGAAGAAGAGGGAAATATATTTTCCTGTTTTAGTCCTGTCTCTAGGTGTGGGAAGAGAATGAAAAAAAAGTAAAGAGGAAAAAGAGGAAGGAGGGAAGGAAAAAAGAAGGAAAGAAGAAGGAAGGGAAGGAAGGAAAAAGAAAGGGAAGGAAGAAAGAAAAGATGGAAGAAAAGAAAGAAAAAGAAGGAAGAAAGGGAAGATGGAGGGAAGAAAGGAAAGAAAAATGGAAGGAAGAGAAAAAGAAAAGGAATGAAGGCAAGAAAGAAGGAAGAAAAGAAAGAAAGATTGAGAGAAATAAGGAAAGATGGAAGGAGGGAAAGAAAAGAAGGAAAGGAAAAAATAAAGGAATGAAAGAAGAAAAAGAAAAAGGGAAGGAAGGAGGAAGGAAGAATGGAAAGAACGAAAGGAGAAGGCCGTGTCTACCTGCAAGCCATATCCCATGATAGTTTAGAATTCTCCTAAATCTTCTGGAGGAACACACATTAAACAGATCCCACAGGTAACGTCACAGTGATTAAAAGCTCATAACACACACACACACACACCTAAAAACTAATTATGCCTCAGAGTGTTAAGACAAGCAGAAAAATAGCAAAACCAGATCCTCAATTAATGAGGTACCAACCATAACATATATTTATTTGTTTTTAAAAACATCTCTGAAAGAGAGAGAGTACATAGAAAGTATGATTTTTGAAGACCATCAAAACAACCAAGGCAGATTGGTAAAAATTGAATAGGTAAAGAGGTAATTAGACATTTCTAGAATTAAAGACACCAAGCCTCAAAACCCAACAGATCTCAAACAGAAAAAATGAATAACAACTCATGATGAGATAAACCTTATTAAAGCTACAAGTGCAAAAGGTAAAGGAAAGATATGAAAAGGAGAGAATGCCACTGGAATCCGACTTCTTGTTAGCAGCATTGGAATCGGAAGACAGTGAAATAACGCAGAGAAAAATGGCCATTAAACTGGAGCGGAATAACCAGAAAGCCTGCCTTTCAGGGGTGACTTCAACCACTCCCCAGAGAACACTGCTAGGGAGGAGGGGGAAGCTGAGAATCTACTCAGGAGACCACTATAACAATTCAAACAAAATGATGATTTTTGGCTTGGAGCTAGGGTTATAACTAAATGAAAATAGACTATACATTCCACAATGTCCAAATTAGTACAAGAGAAAGAAAATTAAACAAAAACCACACACAGCTAGTTCAAATAAAACAAAACTAGAAGTGGAAAAAAGCTTTTAAAAAGGAAGAGAAATGGAAAGTAGCAATTAGGATGGTGGCCCCTAAGGGACCACCACTCCCTTTCCAAGACCTCTGCTGATGGATTTGCTCCAGAGAGCTTCTTTGACCAACACTTTGTCTTCATGGCAGTTATTTATTTGCATGGCAATTTTTAAATCTGTCTGGTCTTACTGAACTTTTCAAAATTGCTTTAGCTACTCTAGTTTCTCTGTCTTTCCGTACAAATTTTCTTCAAAAAAGTTATTTACATCTACAAACATTTTTAAAATTTTGATAGGAATTTTGTTGAATTTGTGTATCAATTTGGAAAGAATTGACATTTGCTATTTTGAATTTTCTAATCCATGAGCACAGAATATTCTTCCATTTATTTATTTTCTTTAGTTTTCAGCATACAAATTATACATACATTTTCTTGGACTTATACTTGTGATATTGTGGTATAATAAAAAAATACATATTTAGTTATTTCCCTGGTACCTGGTACACAGCTCTTAAAACTCTTATAATTTCCTCAGTGATAAAAGCCTCTTTTGTTAAAGTATTTGTTCTTTATACTCAGTTCTCTATATACAGCTCTTAAAATTTTGGAATCTCTAGAGTGATAAAAGAGAGATTTTTTTTTGGATGCTAATTAGATTACTGGTGCCTGGGAGCCCCTAGAGAGCTTCAAGATGGGGGCTTGTCACCAAAAAGACCAAGCTGTGATTACAGGGTTGGGACTTTAGCTCCAACATTGAACCTCTGGGGAAAGGAGATTGAGTTAATTGCCAGTAACCAATGATTTAATTAATCATGCCTATGTAATAGAACCTCTATTAAAAAACTGAACAACAGGGTTCAAAGAGCTTCCAGGGTGATGACCAAATCAAGGTGCCCGGAGGGCGGCATGTCCAGAGAGGGCATGGAAGCTTCTCAGCTCTCCCCACATCTTGCTCTATGCATCTCTTCCATTTGACTGTGAGTTTATACTTTATAATAAATCTGTAATCACAAATACAGTTTCCTTGAGGCCTGTGGGCCATTCCAGCAAATTATAAAACCCAGGAGAAAGGTTGTGGGAATGTTTCATTTATAGATGTTTGGTCAGAAGTATGGGAGGCTTGGGACTTACAGTGGAGTAAGTCTTGTAGGGCTGATGCAAACTACAGGGAGGCAGTTAGAACCAAACTGAATTGTAAACCACTGTCATGGAATGCATGCCTGTGTCTCCCCAAAATCCATATGTTCAAGTCCTAACCCCCAACAAGGAGGCTTAGTAGATAGGGCCTTTGGGAAGTGATTAGGTCATGAGGGTAGCACCCTGGTGATGACATTAGTCTCCTTACAAGAAGAGGACCAGAGCTAGCACTTTCTCTTTCAGCCATGTGAGGATACAAAAAGAGGTCAGCAGTTTGCAACCTTGAAGAGGGCCCTCAACAGAAACCAACTATATTGGCACCCTGATTTCAGAATTCCAGATTCCAGAACTGTGAGAAATAAGTCTCTGTTGTCTATAAGCCACTCATCTGTACTTTTTTATAGCAACCTTAACTGACTAAGACAAATCTGGCTAGCATTAGAGAATTCATTGATGGGGCAGGCAGTGGGGTGAGGAAAGAAAATCCAAATATTTTGTGTTTTTTTGCAAGTGAAAAACATCATTGCCACATAGTTCTCTTTTTTTGACTGATTGTAAATGTTATTTTATTTTTAACTTTATGTCCTCATGCTCACTGCTAAATATAGAAATGCAAATAAATTTTGTATATTTATCTTGTATCTTGCAACCTTACAAAACTCCTTTATTGGTTCTAAGAGGATTTTTTTTTTAATATAGAGCTTTGGAATTTTTTAAGTAGACAATCATGACAACTGCAAAAACGTTTATTTTTGTTGTCCTATTGCAATGGATAGAACTGCTGGCACTGTGTTGAATAGCAGTGGTTACAGTGGACATTCTTGTCATTTACCCAATTGTAAGGGAGAGCATTGAATCTTCTGATTAAGTAGAGTGTTAGCTATAGGCTTTTTGTAAACATTGTCTATCACTTCTCCTTCTATTCCTTCCTTCTGAGAGTTTTTATTACAAATGGATGTTGATATTTTTCAAATGCTTTCTGTGCATCAATTGATATGATCATGTGATTTTACTTTGAAACTCAAGAATAACACATGCTTAGAAAGAGAAAAGTGCAAGAATAACCTATTTTTTTCTTTAAAAATATTGGTAAATATTACTTTATAAACTTTTAAAATCATACATTATATCAGGGACATTTTCACAGATCAATCAACATATTTCTATAAAATGATTTTTAATGACTGCATAACAGTTTATAATTAATGTAGTAAACCAACCGCACTTAATTAGATAACTTAGATGATTCGTAGTTTTTATATTTTTCTCAATATTGCTGTGATTCTATATATATGAATATATTTTTAAAGATCACTGATTATGTCTCTAAGATAAATTTCTATGAGTGGGATTTTTTATTTAAAAATCCATATTTTTCAGACTTATGGTATGCATTGGCATAATTGCAAAGCTTTATTTAACAAATAACTGTTGGACCACTCAGTGCACTATTTTATTGCATAGAATATCACATTATTTCATGCTTGTTGGTCACTGAAATACAATAGTTTACCATACCATCTTTGCGTGTCTATGTAGAGAATTATGTAATCCCATCTTTGCGTGTCTATGTAGAGAATTATGTAATCCCATACATCTCTTTGTTTACATCTGTTTTTGTATTTTCCCTACTAGATAATGAAGTCAGTGGAACAGAGATTTTGTTATGTTAATCTTTGTATACTTAGTAGCTAATTCAGTGCTTGAAATGAATTTTAAGAGGAAATTTGTCACATAAATATTTTTAAACTAACGTATTTGAATAATTATAAAAGGAATAAATATTCATAATAGACAATGGAGTTAGTTAAAAGTTAATATTTAAATTACCTGAAACTCACAACTAAAAAATAAACACTAAAAACTGTATGGTGTAATTTTATCTCATTGTTTTTGATATCTATACTAATAACTAACACAGTTAGAGATCAATGAAAAAAGAGAGAAGAGATGCCATGTATCCAGTTATACTTTGAGAATGCACTTGTCAGAGACCAAATTCCAAAGTCCCCAGGCCAGGGTCCCTTCTATAGTGTGGGAAACACATTGGGAAATAATTTCTTGACAATCTCTTTCCCAGAAGTAATTTTTTTCAGAGCATTTTTTATCAACCAACACATTTTCATTTCAGAGTGAGTACAGTGAGTATAATAAAATTTTCAGACTTTTTCAGACTCCACATACACAAATGCATGCACACACACACTCTCAATGTAGTAATAATCTCCCAAGAATAGACATCATCACATTTATTGAAACTTGTATATTGTAGAATTTCCTGCTCCTCATTTGTAACTTAACTGGTTAGGGTCGACAGTTTCTACACATGACTTCTATACACATTTTGTTGTTTTATTTTTAAAGGGTATTACCTTTAAATTTCAGAGAAAAATGATTCAATGGCACAACTTTACATTTAGCATCGTAGACACTATAAACTGGCTGACACTGTAAGTAAGTTGAAATATTTTATTTTCCTTATCTGTAAACCAAAAGAATTGTAAATTCCCCTTCTACATTTCTAAGAGCTTGAAAGTTCTACTATAGCCAATTTTAAACTTGAGCATACAAAAAGCTTAGAATTAATAAGTAATTAACTTAGTAACTTTTGTCTTGGAAAATATGTAGGCTACACATATGATTTATTTCAAACGGAAGCATGATTGCACTTGAAGAACTTGTATGCTATGGAGGCAAAGCTATAAATACATACCTATATTTATTAAAAATTGTTTAATATTTATAAAATATAAAATATGGTTTTATTTGTGAACAATGGTACATTCTTCTAAGTTAAAAATTATCCATGAGGGCAAGTGTTTCTATTTGGCTTACTGGATTCCCTAAATCAAGTACCTCAATAGTATCTGGCATTTAGTAGACATTCAGTGAGTATTGGTTTCATAAATGAGTCAATGGTTTTGCAATTGTCGAAGAAAGCTTTATGGAATATGTTAGACTTAATTTGGTTTGTAATGATGAGTAGAATTAAAATACATTCAGGGGATCAAGAGGCATATTCTAGTAAAGAGGGAAGTAGTAAAAAATATTGAGTGAAAATGATTATGGCATATTTAAGATGGATCAGTAAATATAACAGAACATGTATACTAAAGAATAGCAACTAATTAATAGAACAAGTATGAAAGGCTTCACATGTCTTTCACAAAAACTAGCAGGAAAGCAGACAGAGGTCCTCATTTAAGGAGGAAAAGTATACTTTTTAAAGCCCGTGAACTGTCTTGCAACAATATGCAAAATGAATCTAGAAGGTAAATTTAAATAGTTCCTCAAGAAGGCTTTTCCAAAATTCAAGAGGTGAGGGATGAAGTTCTGGGTTAGGACCAGAACTGAGAGGAAAAAGCATATAAAGTTTGATAAAAAATAATTTGCACTTTGGAGTTTCCCATAAATAAATAATCAACTTTAAGGAAAATATAATGGCAAAATGAACAAGATAGAATAAAAAAGCTATAAACATTCCGAATTCTGCTTGTGGAAATTTTCAGGAGTGAGTTAAATCTATAGAACTCATTCGAATGTTTACGGCCAATTGTTTGAATCAACCTTTGTTCATCAGCAGGTGTCATTGTTGGCTGGTCGTCCCAGTCACCATGCTTCCTAGGAAGAAGGTCCACAAAGGCACAGCATGGCCCATTGGGCTGCATGGTGCCTGTCTGGAGAGACACTTCCTGGACCACTTCTGCACTGTCCGCGTGATAAACAGCCCATAAACTTCCAGCTCCTTGGACCTGACATTTATTCATTCTCAAGAGAAAACACTTGGTCTTTTCCATTAGGACACATTTCAAATACTAGTAGAGAAATGTCCAAGATTCATTTGTGTCCATTCCCTGGATTATCTGTGTGAAAAGGAGAATTCCTTTTTAAGTTTTGGGGCAGATTTGCTCTTTCAATTAGCCTTTTGGGAGTAGCATTTAATGCTATAAAGTTGAAGTAATGGAGAAAAGAGAAATCCAATGATAGTGTGAACAAGATGGAACAAGAGAACTTGCCTCACCCCACTACACTCATCAACAACTTGGGAAGAATTAGACAAAATGAGGCTCTTTCTGGGTCTGGAATGATGGAGACAATCAGGTCTACATCCTCAACACAACTATTAAAACACCCGCTCCCGCTTCCTGATCAACTCCTGATCTCTCTTATCTTTCTCTACATGAACTTCTCTGCATGCTACTTTTCACTTTCTGACATAATATACACCTTACTTATCATGTTTATTAATTGTAGCTGCCCTTCTATTCCTGAAATGTGAGCTCCGGCAGGTGGAAGTCTTTGTGTGACTTACCCTGTAAGGTGTTCCCAGACTCCGGAATCGTATTGCACATGGCAGGTGCTCAATTATTACTGAATGAATAAGGAAGCCTGGATTATTGCAATATTTGCTATTTTTCCCACTTTTCTAATAGTCTCCCAATCCCTCATGAGGAAAAATGAACCCCCATGGATGCCCAAGGGAGAAGTGCCTTGGATGGAACCACAGGCCATGCTGAGGGCAGGAACAGCACATCTCTGCACAGGAAGTGGATTTCCATCAGCAGCTGGCCAGGCTCCAAGAAAAGCAACTCTTGCTCCGCTTAAGGCACAAGAGAACTATGATTCATACGTGTTTACAAAAACAGCAGTAAAGGAAGACAAGAGTTTACAGCAGGTGTCAAGCACACACGTGGCTGTCAACCCTGGCTGCTACTGTGTTGTCACTGACAGAAACGGGAGCTCAGAAAAAAAGGCTGGGTCATGTGTGCTTAGTTGTATTCCCCCCTCCTTTCTCTGTGTGTGTGAGTGTGTACACTTTAATTTACTTCCAATCTACCCCAAAGTGAGAATGAGCGATGGGCAGGCTGGAAGAAGGTGGAGCCAGGCTATAATCAGAGCCCAGATTTTTCTTTTTACTTTTTTGTTTAAATAGATGAACAAAAGGCTTTGGGTTTTAATGAAAAGCACAGGAAGTGGTAGCAAAGGAATAAGGTTCTTTCTGGATGACATTTGAGAGCCTCCTTTCTCCTCCCTCCCACCCAGTTGCAAATGTGAGCAAATGGGCCCCTCAGTGGTCTGTATGCCCCCCCGGGGACCTTCTGGGCTCCATTGTTGGTCACACACCAATGCCAGTGGAAAGACACAAAGGGCGAGGCCCTCCAACAGCTTTAAACATTTAGAATCAATATAACACTTTCAAATCTTAAATATTTTAATTAAAATGTAAATAGCAAACCTGAAATTGTTAGTCTCCATGTATTAATCTGAAGATAGAGATTTTACAGTTTATGTGTAAGAAAGAAATACATCAACCACCGTTAGCAGAAGTTCAGTACCACCTCTAGCGGTTGGTGTTTTTAAACTTCAATGTTGATATTCTCTTCTAACTATCACGGGGGAACTGAAGTGAGCTCACTAAACCGCATCTCAGTGCACAGGAACTGAGGCCACAGAGACACACCAGGAGCAGCTCCATCCTTTAGCTGACCTTGAGCTATCAGGGAGCTTCATCAGGGGACACTATTCCTTTCAATGAGGCAGGAATCTTGGGTCAGCGTTCTTGGCAGTGACTATGGAACCACTGTCTTGGTCAATGACACACAAAGAGACGAGGGAGACAAGGGGGCCGCAGGACTGGGTGTGGGGACGTCAGCATCTCATGACCTCACATTTCACCCCAAAAGCTTCCTTGGTTAGGCAGTTCCTAGACAAAGTGGAGATAAGGCATGGGCAGTGTAAACATATGAGAATAATTATTTAATTTGTATGAATCAAAACAAATTTGACTCTGAGCCACTACTCAGCAAGATCAAGGAGTAGCCCAGCCACTGACTGTGGGTCCAACCTCAGGGGGCTCATGTATTTCAGGGAACTGCAAAGGGGCCATAGTTTACGTAGGATGGAGCCACTGGTGCTCATTTCTGTCCTCTGTGATATTAGAGATAGAAATCTCTGATAATGGTGCCAACTTTCTCTTTGCAAAATTCAGCCCAAGCATCTTCTCTCAGAGTACCAACGTGGTAAGACTGCAGGCTCTTACCACAGGAGGAAATAGCTACCTGCCTGTTCTTAGGGTGTGGAAGACCCAGCTCTACAACAATTCCCCTGACAGCCTACTTTTTTGAACCAAAATGTGAAGGGCAAGGAGGACATTAGGATAGGTCATCCCTACCTAACTGGACCCCCACATTGCAGCAAAGCGTCATGTGGAAAGTGGAAAGAAACCCAGGACTCAATAAAACAGGGGCCTCATGGAAGTTTCCATGAGGAAGGATAAGACCATTGCTATTGCATTATTTTGTTAATGGGTTTAAATTATGAAACTACATAATTTCTTAATAATTGTCTTATTATGGACATATATATTCAAGATATTTTTCTATTTCAGTTATTTTGAAATGTCAAATCAGATCCTATCAAAAGCTAAGTTGTATGTCAAATCACTCTGATGTGTTACAGAGTGCAGAAATATGTCTGAATTTCAGGCTCTAAGTTGATGGAGAGAGCCCCATCCTTTGCCTGAACACCACCTCTAAAAGATTATGACTGGATCATTTTGGGAGGGAGTGGAGATTAGCAGTTCTCAAACGACCTACCAGGGAACTCTAACTCACAGCCTGTCCTGGGAGTCACTAAGTAGGAAGACTCCCTGAGACGCAGGAGCATGACAGCGGCTCTTCTCTTAGCTTCCCCAATTCACGTGTTTGACTTTTAACCAAAATAATCATGGGCACATACTTTATGAAGTCCCACTATGGTATGCACAGTTACAACATTAATTTAATAGGGAATGATTTGCAAAGTTGTAAAATGATTTACTTTGTTTGATACGATAAAAAGATATTTCCACCACAGTTTCTTTAATGATAGGCATCTGGGTAATTAGCACCTGGTCTTAGCAGAGGTGAGAACATGGGCTTGCTGGGAGGGGAGGTGGCTCAAAGCCAGGGAAGTGGAGTGAAAACCAAAGGAACCAGGGCAGACACATGGAGGGGATGTGGGCTGAGTGTCACCTAATCAGGGCAAGACAGATCCAGTCCAACTGTGAGCCAACTATCCCGTTCCCTGAAATAAACAGCAGAGAGAATGTCTAGCATATACCAAAACCCTAGACAGGAAAGAACAAAGTAAACAGCCTGGTTTCTCAAGGAGCAAAATATTAGCTGGGGAGCAGGGGAGGGTTGCACCAAGATAAAGTACAGCACGTTTCTGACACTGCCAAAGTTTTAGAGAAGCAGTCAGGATTATTTCCAAATCCTCAAGGTTCTTTAGGCTGGAGTGATTTTCATGATACCTTGTTGGATATTTTTTGTTCTGAGTGTAATGAGACTACATCTGCTATTAACGAGAAGTTCACCCTGAAAAGCTGGACAGAAGAAAGATAGGTAGGAATTGACGGGTATAACAGATAAAATGTGATTCAACTGTATATATTTTTAACTGATCACCACACAGCCTTCTAGGAACCTGGTGAGGCCAAAGACTGTTAACTACCATTAGTTCCCTTCTTCTACCTCACTCTCTTTCCGTGACACCACCAGTCTGTCAGATGCCTACTTATGCTTACATTCCATTGCATATTCATTATTATGTCTTCAGTGTTTTCTTTGCAAGTTGAAAAGCAAACACCCACATTTGTTTTTTGACTTTGTACCTAGTGTTTTTCATGCCACCAGGTTGTTTGCCATCAATCAATATCATCAAAAGTAAAGGAATCAGGAAATAGTTAAAACTGAAAGGTAACCAATCAAGACTTCCACTTCATGAAAGCTAGAAAAGAGGCATATTTTCTTTCTCCCCTGACAACTAATCACCATGAACATGGTATGCAAACCAAACACAGGATTCCAAGGGTGGAGGGAGGAAGGTAGATGGGCAGGGTGTATTAATCCATTTTCACACTTCTGATAAAGATATACCTGAAATTGGGCAACTTACAAAAGAAAAAGGTTTAATGAACTTACAGTTCCACATGGCTGGGGAGGCCTTACAATCATGGCAGAAGGCAAGGAGGAGCAAAGTCACATCTTATGTGTATGGCGGCAGGCAAAGAGAGAACTTGTGCAGGGAAATGCCTGTTTTTAAAGCCATTAAATCTATTGAGACATACTCACTATCACAAGAACAGCATGGGAAAGACCCGCCCCCATGACTGAATTATCTCCCACCAGGTACCTCCCATAACACACAGGAATTATGG
This sequence comes from Pan paniscus, assembly GCF_029289425.2. Taxonomy (NCBI): domain Eukaryota; kingdom Metazoa; phylum Chordata; class Mammalia; order Primates; family Hominidae; genus Pan; species Pan paniscus. The sequence goes on along the minus strand of NC_073266.2, from coordinate 95,338,616 downwards.
GAGCTACAATATAATTTTAGGTGGGGACACAACCAAACCACATCACAGGACCACAGAACCTTGGGCAGGAGCAACACAGCAGTGAGTTGGCTGGGCCTCTTTTTTGCCACATGTTTACCAGATGAGTTTCTAGAGAAGTAATCACCTGGATGCACTAAAAAAGTGCAGATACACAAACACACATGCATATACACACATACACACACATGCACACACATACACACATGCACACATATGCACACATGAACACGCACATGCACACAACACACATACAAACACATACACATGCACACATACACACATGCACACACACATGCATGCACACACATACACATGAACATGCACACTCATGCATAAAAACATGCATGCACATACATACATGCATACACACATAAACACACATGCACACATGCTTGGGCATGCATAAGCAAACACAACAAAAGTGTGTTCTATCTAGACAAAGGACCAGGGAAAAGCCAGCCTAGCAAGAGAGGAAACGTTTAGAAAATAACAGTCCCATTCCAGCCAAACACCATGGAAATACTCAATTCTGACTTCTACTTCTGCCAGCAACGGACCAGGGAAGGCCCAGATTTCCACCTTCACCAGGCCATAAAAAGGGAACTCAATTCCTTTGCCTGGCAGTGTTGGACAAAGCCGAAAGCAGAGTAGTGTCTCACATCCCTGCCGGGTGAAGGGGGGCAGATCAGACAGATGAGGGGAGCCCAGAACCTTCACTCTTAGCTGGCGGTGACAAGCCAGGGGTCCTGTCAGAAGAAGCCTAGTGGAGAATCAGAAATTTTACAATCACCCAGTGGCAACGAAGATCCCCACCGAGCAGGTGCCAGTGGCAGCTGTGCGGAAAAGAGCAGCAAGGCATTCCTGCTCCCTCCAGGTGTCAAGGAGGCTGAGAGGGAAACTGTGCTTCCACTCCCACCTGGAAGAAGATCCAGAGTCTCATAACAATACGCAGGGGTCCAGGATTTAATCAAAACCCATTTGTCATGCCAAGAGGCAGGAAGACTTCAAACCAAATGAAGAATGCCATCAGTAGATGCCAATACGAAGAATACCAAGATGTTAGAATTATCTGACAAAGATTTTAAAGCAGTCATCATAAAAATGCTGCAATGAGCAACTATGCACATACTTGAAACAAATGAAAAAAAAAGGAAAGCCTCAGCCCAGAAGTGAATGATATAAAAAAGAACCAAATAGAAATTTTAAAACTAAAAACTATAAAAGTCTAATTAAAGAAATGAAAGTCAATGGATTTTCTAAACAGCAGAGCAGAGGAAATAAAGCAAACAAACAGCGAACTGAAGAGAAAACAATAAAAAGTATTCAAACAGAACAATAGAGAGAACAGTAGATTGAAAACAAACAAAAAAAGGATCTGAAGACATATGGTGTTATCACACACAAAAAAATCTAAAATTCATGCCATCCGAACCCCAGAAAGAGAAAAAAGAAGAAGGTAGGATTGAACAACACTTGAAGTAAAAGTATCTGAAAATTTAACAAATTTGGTAAAAGGCATTGAACAACAAGAGATTGAAGAAACTGGGCAAAATCCAAGCAGCATAACCAACCAAACAAAGAAACAAATCTACACCAAGACGCATCTTAGTAAACCATCTGAAAATTAAACACAAAGAAAAAAAAGGAGCAGGAAGAAAGCGCACTAACACCTCACCCAGAGGGAAAACATTCATGTGATAGTGGATTTCTTATAAGAAACCAGCAAGGCATCATTTTCAAATTCTGGAAGAAAAGAATTATCAACATAGAATTCTATATCCAGTGAAAGTATGTTCCAGTACTGAGGGGAATCAAGACATTCTCAGCTGAAGGAAAACTGAGAGATGGATGGTTAGTATCCCTACCCTACAAAAAAATAGCTAAATGTAGTTCTCTAAACAAAAACAAAGAGGATAAAAGAAGGAATTTTGGAACACCAGAAATAAAGAACAAAGAAGAGTAAAAATATGGATAAATGATAAATATTCATTTTCCTCTTGAGATTTTTAAATTATGTTTGGCATTTGAGGCAAAAACTTTAATACCATATCAAATGGTTCTTACATTACATCAAGGAAATATTCAAGAAAAACATATTACAAAGGAGGAAAAGAAAGGGACACAGGGATGAAGATTTCTCCAATTTACTTATACAGATGAAACATAAAAACGAGTAGACAGAAAACTAAAGTCAACAAATTATAAAATTGAAATCATACAGAGTATGAGCACAGAACGTAGGTTCAAGGCCACAATAAAGTCAAACTGGTAATAGATAATAGTAAAATCTTCAAACATTTGGAAACTAAACAGCATATTTCTAAATAACCCATGGGTCAAAAAGTGAGTTTCAAGGAAAATAAAAAATATATTGAACTTAATGAAAGTGAAAAAATGTCAAAATTTGTGGGACAAAGCTAAAACATGGCTGAGAGAGAAATTTATAGAACTGAATGCTTACATTAAAGACAGAGGGAAAAAATCAAATAGCCTAAGTTTCCACTTCAAGAGCCTAGAAAATGAAGAGTAAAACAAGTGCAAATTAGAAGAAAAGGAGTAATAAAGACAAGAGCAGAAATCAGTGAAACCAAAAACACGAAAACAATAAGAGAAAATCACTGGTTATTTGAAAAAAATCAAAGAATTGGCACTCTTCTTGACAATATTGACAAAGAAACAAAGAAAGAAGGCACAAATTATGAACATCAAGGAGGAAATAAGAGACACCACTAGAGATCATGCAGACATCAAAAACATAATAGCTGACTCTAAAGAGCAACTCTACACACACACATTCACCCACTGAGGTGACATGGATAAGTTCCTTAAAAAAACCCAACTACCTCAACTCACCCAATATGAAATTATTTGAATAGTCCTATAATTATTAGGAAAAATAAATTTTAAAACTCTCAGAAGAGAAATCCCCAGACTAATATGGTTTCACAGGAGAACTTAATTTCAATTCTACATAATTTCATCCAAGAAATAGAGGAGACGGGAGCACTCTTATTTCATTTTATGAAGCTAGTATTATCTTGATACCAAAATAGACAATACAAAAAAGGAAAATAAAACTAGAGATTAATAATCAATAATGCTTGTGAATATAGATGCAGAAATCCTTAACAAAAGATTACCAATCAGAATTCAGCCATATATAAAAAATCATATACCATGATTACATGAGGTTTATTCAAGGGGTGCAAGGCAAGTTCAGTCTTGGAAAATCAATCAGTATAATCCAACTTATTAATAGGCTAAGAAAACCCACACGATCATATCAATCAGTGAACAAAAAGCATGTAGCAAAATTGAACATCTATTCATGATATAACTCTCAGAAAAAAGATGGACTTGATAAAGAGTATTTCCAAAAAACTTACACCTAACATTATACTTAATGACAAAACATCAATGCCTTCCCTCTAAAACAGGGAACAAAGCAAGGATGTTTACTTTTATCACTTTTGTTCAACATGATGCTGGAAGTTCTATCCAGTACAATAAGTCAATAAAAGGAAATAACAGTCATCCTTATCAGAAAGGAAGAAAACTGTTCCAATTTGCAGATCACATGGTTATGTACCTCAAACTATTAAGAAGGACAGATAAAAATTTTCAGAACTAATACATGGGTTGAGTGAGCTCACAGGATACAAGATGAACATGCAAAATACATTTTCTGTATAGTATCTATGAATATATGGATACCAAAACTTAAAATAAAATACCATGTACAATCACTCAAAAAATACTTGGATATAAATCTGACAAAACATATACAATATTTGTATGCTGAAAACTGCAAAAACATTCAGAAAGAAATCAAAGAAGATACATAATTTAGAGACATATTCCGCTTACAGATTGGAAAGCAAACAATCCAATTACAACCTGGGCAAAAATCAGGAGAGACATTTCATCAAGGAAAATACACAGATGGCAAACAAGTTCATGAAAAGGCATTCAATATCTTTAGTTAATAGGGGAATGCAAGTTAAAGCCATGGTGTACCACCGAATATTTTTTCAGAATGGCTGAAATACGTAGACAACACCAAGTGCTGGTGAGCATGTGGAGAAACTGGAGCACTCAGACATCACAGGTGAGAATATGAAATGGTGCAGATATTAGGGAGAAAAATGGGAATTAAAAGAAGAAAACTAAACATGCAACTATCAACTGATCCAACAATTATATTCCTGAGCACATATCCCAGAGAATTACAGATCTATGTTCATACAAAATCTTAGGCACAAGTGTTTATAGCAGCTTTTCTAGTAACAGCTAAAGATGCAAAACAGCCGAAGTAGCCTATAATAAGTGAATGATTAGAGAATCTGTGGTGTATCCACACTGTGAAAAGAGACTCAGCAGTGGAAAGGAACACATCATTGACAATTCCAACAGCGTGGACGAATCTCACAGGCATTATGTTGAGGGAAAGGAGCCAATTTTGAAAGGTTACACAATGTGTGACTTATTTATGACCATTCCTGAAACAATCAAATTGCAGAGTTGGAAGACAGATTAGTGGTTATAGGGGATAGCGAGGTGCTGGGTGATTTTTGACTATGAAAATGCAGCAGAGAGAAATCTTTGAACTTGGAATGTTTTTGTATCTTGATTGCAGTTATTCCATTCTACTCACATGATGAATAATATAGAACTGTACAAGGTACCAAAGTTAATTTCTTGATGTTAATATTTTACTACAGTTACTTAAGGTAACCAATGGGGAAGATGGGGGAAGGCTATATGGGACCTCTCTGTATTATCTTTGCAACTTGCTGTGAATCTATAATCATTTCAAAACTTTTACAAAATTAAAGTAATCATTGAAAATAATTTAACATGTACTGTCAGGGGAAAGATGAGGAACGTGGAAGGAGTGATGAGTTGCTGAATCAGCTGTATTCTTAATCCCTCAAGTCAAAACGTAACATCTAAATAAAACATAACATCTAGCGAGAAGTTGAGAAATAGTTGTACATTCATAAAGTTTTGAGCAGTGGAGCTGACAATCAAAAGAACTAAGAGGAACTGGCTTTGAAAGCTGGATTCAAGGTAGGGTGTGGCCACCAGTTTAGGTAACTTGTTTCTCATTAGAAATCGTTCAATTTTATTTACTTTTTAAATCTGTGTATGTGTAATATAAAATTTTTTAAAGAAAAAAGCTACATAAAATAAGAAACCCTTTTCCATCAGCATTGTCTTGGCCCCAGGTTTATTCTGTTACATCCTGCAGATATTCCATAAGGAGGCCGTGGAAACTTTGTCAGACAGAACTAACTTTCTGTCATTGCTTCTGCAAACACATTTAGTCCAGTTCTGGTATTTGGACATTTATGAATATTTGATTTTACTGTGTTTCTGATTTCCTGTATTTTTTGTATATTTTTCAAATAAGAATTTTTGCAAGCTTTATATTCATTGTTACACTGGGACAAATTTACATTGGGTATATCCCAGTATTTACCAGTTGAAGCTCCATTTCAATACACTGGGAAGATTCAGAACCCATGTATGATAGACTAAATTGTCCAAACCTGTGTGTTCTCTTCATTGCTTCTGGTCTAGGAGTAGTTTTCTTGCATAATCTTACAGCTGGTACACTTCACTTGTCTAATTTCACTCACATTAATTAATAGACAGAGAACATAAACAGAGTCCCAATTAGGCTGGAGTGCCTGAGCAATTCAGTGGCAGCACCTCTTCAATTATCTAGGGTCATTGGATGAATACTGACTTACCAAGTGCAAGGAAACTTTTGAGATTTTTTTCTGTTTTTTAGATGTGCTACTCTTCAGAGTTTTGAAGAGGGAACATTGTACTGTGTGAAGTTCAAGTTTTTAAAAACCTTGGTTATCCCAAAGCTACAGCTTCAAAATAAAAAGTATAAAATCTGGAACATTGATGTTCATTAAATGAAAAAGGACATTATTTACACAATTTTAAAGCCAGCTTAAATTGGGTGTAAATAATTATCTTCAGATTTTAAGATAAAAGGTGAATATTGGTTTGACAAATTTGAGAATATAGAAATTTTCACAGATATTAGATGGCCCACACATATTATGTACTTGAAATCTGCTAAAAGAATAGATCTTAAGTGTTCTCAGAATAAAAAAGAGTGGAAACTATGAAGTGATATGAGAAGAAATGGGTATGTCAATTAGCTTGACTGCAGTAATTTGTTCACTGTGTCTGTGTATATCAAAACCTCATGCTGTATGCAATAAATGTATACAATTTCAATAAAAATTAAGTAGCGCTCCTCTTCAGTTCAAAAAATACTTGGAAGAAATAATTCTTAGAGGAACTTTGATCCACATGTTTATCACTTAATTTCTGCTCCGTATTTTTATTTACATGTAATTTAAGTTTATTTTTTTTCTTGTTGTCTTCTAGCTGAATATTCATATGCCTGGAATAGCACAGGAGATCATGAGCCATGTGAATATGTAATACGTCTTACAGTAGTATTATAATATTAAAATTAAATTTATTCATTTATATGCAGATCTAGTACAAGTCACCTAGTCTTGTTTATACTTTTAATTAACAGCATGTAATATTCATGAAGTTTTCCATATTCTTAAGCATGGACAACCAGTATTTTTGAAGTCCATCTTAACTTCTAATCAAAGCCACTTGAGGGTTTGTGACCTTGAGTTTTCTTTTTCCTCTTGTTGTCTCTCTCTGAGGTGACTGGGGTCCAGATATCTGTGTTCCTTCATAACCTCAGGAATTACTTTTGTTAAAAAAAAAAAAGTCACTGTATTTGAATGAGTTCTGATAGATTCCGGGCTAAAACTGACTATTCTCCAGACAAGAAGGCCATCAGAGGGACCCTTAACCCTTTTTGTCATGTGTCACTTGACCTTGGGAAAAGAGAATGAAGAAGCCTTGACCGTGGGGCAGTGGGCATGATTTATCCACCATAAATCAAGTGCTCACAAGTCCACAGATCTTGGGGTAAGCTGTATGATAATCAAAGTAAAGTAAAACTGGTGTGATTAAACTTAATTTGCAGTGAAAAACTTTCTCATGAACATGAAACAGTAGTTGTTGGGGTAGTCATAATACTTTAATAAATGTTCAATGATCTTGCCATCTAAATGTTGTTTATGGGCATCATTGCCAGTTAGACTCATGGCACAAGTATTGGCTGCATTTTAATAACCAAGAATTCTGCCACTGATATAGTTTTATTTACTTGTACATGTTGACTTTTAGCATCTAGCTGAGACTATTTCATAGTGGCTTCAGTTTATTACCTCATATGATTAATCTGTTGCCTTTAGATTTAATCTGTTGCCTTTAGAATGCTAAAAAGCAGATATTTCAACTCTCATGATGTGGTAAAATTACAAACCTTTCTACCAAGGAGAATAGCATTGATTATGTAAAAGTGAAACACGATGGGTTTCTGTGGAACACTTGGCTCCCCCAAACATTTATATCTCTCCTTTGGGGTTATGTGTTGAGTTTTAGTTTCTTATTTCCAGTCACCTTGAATGTGGATTTCAGGGCAGACCTGAGCTTGTGTCCTTGCTTCAGGCTCACCATCCTTTGACTCTACAGTGGAGGAATGGAGAATACAAGCATTTTGAACTTATTGTCTTTCTTCTTAAACTTGAGGACCATTCATAAGGTAGTAAATGCTGGTTGACCTCTGATACAAAAATATCTCCAAGAGGAAGGAGAAGCATACTAGACTTAAAAGTAGAAAGCCTAAGTTTTGACGGCACAGACTCACTTTTCCCTGCACCTCCCTCTAAATATGACTAAATACTCTTGGAATAAATAGCTTGATAGAAAACCACAAAAGGCCCCTAAAAGGTGGTGGGAAAATAGACCAACTGAAGACCTTAAGACCAGAGGAAGGCAGAACAGGGAGTTTCTGTGATTCACATTTAAAAGGCTCTCAAAATATAATTAAATTGTCATTGAAATTATGTGTTACAAAAGTAAGCTAGGACCATATCCTATACATAAATAGGGTACATGCAAAAATAGAAGATTTAAATAGAACCAAGGGTTTCCTGAGATAGTATCTAAAGTATTAAGGATTTTGAAAAATCACTCGTGTTACAAGTAAACAGAAAAAATATAACCTGAATGAGAAAAGAAAATCAACTGACTCTCTTCCTCCAACATTGAGATATTGTAATTGATATTGAGGAATTGTTGTAAGAAGGAATTTAAAATATATTATAATAAATTTTCTCAAAACAAATTAAATGATAGAAAATCTCTACAAATACATACCATTTTGTACATTTTTAAAAAGACCTGAATGGAAATTATAGAACTGAAAAATATAAAAATCAAAATAAAAAATTCGTTAGATTATCTAAAAAGTACAGTGGATATGGCAAAGGATAAAATCAGTGAACATGAAGACAGATTATGAGAGTTTGCACAATGGAGAAAAATTAACCTGAAAAAAGAGAAAGAACAGAGTGTCAAGGGCTTCTGGGAAAATAGCGGAGGGTCTAGTACTCGTATCATCAAAATCCCAGAAGAGAAGAAATTGGAAAACTGCAGGTGTATTTGAAGAAATAATTATATAATTTTGGTAAATTCTATATAATAATATGTAAAGGCTGAAAACTTCTCCAATTTGACAAAAAACATAACTCTACAGATACAAGAAACTTAACAAATTTCAAACAGTATGAATCCAAAGAAATCCCAAACAAAATGCATGATAATTAAAGTTCTAAAAATCTAAAAAAAAAAAAAAACTTTAAAAAATAACCATAGAGAAATGACATTATTTGTAAAGGAAGGCCATCTTAATAAACATGAGTTTCTCATCAGAAACTCATGGAAGCCAGAAGCATCACAACATTTTACAGGTACTGAAAGAAAATAATTTTTTTTTTTTTGAGATGAAGTTTTACTCTTGTTGCCCAAGCTGGAGTGCAACGTAGCAATCTCGGCTCACTGAAACCTCCGCCTCCCGGGTTCAAGTGATTCTCCTGCCTCAGCCTCCCAAGTAGCTGGGATTACAGGTGCATGTAACCATGCCCAGCTAATTTGTGTGTGTGTGTTTTTAGTAGAAACGGGGTTTCGCCATGTTAGCCAGACTGGTCTTGAACTCCCAGTCTCAGGTGATCTGCTCACCTTGGGCCCCCAGAGTGCTGAGATTTCAGGAATAAGTCACTGTGCCCGGCCAAGAACAGAATTTTATAGCTAACAAAACTATCCTTCAGGAATGAAGGAAAAGGTAAAATATTGCCAGTTGAAGACAAATTAAGCTAACCTGTCGCTAGAAAACTTTACACGTAATAGCTAAAGGCAAACAAATATATAGAAAGTCAATAATAACAGACGAAGGCCATAAATTTCATAAAGGAATAAAAAGGACAATAGAATGTAGAAAAATGGGAGTTAACATAATAAACAATGCTTCACTTCATGAATTTCTTAATCATATTTCACTGTTGAAGCACAAATATATAACACCATTAGCTATGGTGCTCATTGTGCACAGAGGAAACTTTTAAGAAAGTTAAGTTTAAAAAGTAGGCAGGTAAGGGATTGAATTAGAAGTAAGGTTTCAGTACTTCAGTTGAAAAGGTAAAACATTGATACTAATAGGCTGAGATAAGATACGTGTATATTGTAATATCTAGAGCAACAACAAATAAAACTATTTATGGCAATATAGTCAGGCACATTATAAATGAATCAAAACAGAATTCTAGGTCAGGTGTGGTGGTGCACACTTGTAATCCCAGCACTTTGGGAAGCCGAGGCAGACAGATCACTTGAGGTCAGGAGTTCAAGGCCAGCCTGGCCAACATGGTTAAACCATGTCTCTAGTAAAAATACAAAAAAATTAGCTGGGCAGGATGGCACATGCCTGTAATCCCAGCTACTCAGGAGGCTGACACAGAAGAATAGGTTGAACCTAGGAGGCAGAGGTTGCACTCCAGCCTGGGTGACAGAGCAAGATTCCCTCTCAAAAAATAAAAAAAAAAAGAAAAGAAAAGAAAAACACAGAATTCTAAAGAAAATGTTCATGTATCCCACAGTAAATAAAAGAGAGAAAAAGTAACAGAGGAACAGGAAACTGAGAGTACCCACAGAAAACAAATACTAAAATGGCAAATTGATGCCTTGACAATTACTTTGTTACTTTGCAACAGTTACTTTAAGTGTAAATGACCTAAATACACCTCAAAAGGCAGATTGGTTGGGAAGAAAAAAAACATGAAACAATGATATGCTCTCTATAGGAACTCACTTTAAACATGTAAAATAATGCAAAAAGTCACATCATAAAAAACTTTAATTAAAAGGTGTGATTATATTAATATCAGATAAAAATAGACATTAGAGCAAAGAAAATTAGTAGTATCAAAGAAAGGCAGCTGTTACATAGTGATAAAAGGAACATGGCAATCCTAAATTTGTATGCACCAAAAAACAGAGCTTCCATATACATGAAGAAAACAACAAATAGAAATGAAAGAGAAATAAATCCACTTTTATAGTTGGGAGCTTCAACATCCTACTTTCATTAATTGATAGAAATATAGTACTTGACCAAAATCAGCAAGATATGGAAAAACAATGCCATCCATCACAAGGAACTATTTGACATTTACAGAAAACTCTACCAACAAAATGAGAATATACATTTTTTAACCACCCATGGAACATTTCCCAGGATAGACCACATCCTCAAACATCAAACAAATCTTAATGAATTTAAAAAATTGAAATCATCCAGAATAGTCCTCTATCAACTGTGGAAGCAAACTGCTGATGAATAACTAAAAGTCAACAGAAACATCTTCAAATGCAAAGAAACTAAACAACACACTTCTAAATAATCCATGGGCCAAAGAGGGAAGCTCAAAGAAGTTAAAAAATACATCAAACTATTTTTGCAGAGTTATGAAAACAAAACCTCTACGTATCAAGTGCATGTAATGCAGCTGTAACAGTGCTGAGAAAGGAACCTATAGTACTAAATGCTGACGTTAGAAAAAGGAAAAGCTTTTACATGAGCAATCTAAGTTCCTTCTCAAAAAATTGGAAAAAGAAGAACAAAATGAATCCAAACATGGAGAAGGAAGGTATTAATGAAGAGCAGAAATTAATGAAATTGAACAGAGAACATCACTGAAACAAAAAGGGTTTCTTTGGGAAAACAATCAATGCAATCAATTAAGCTCTGGCAACACTGACAAAGAGAGAAAAGACACAAATTACCAATATCAGGAATGGAACAAAGAATACCACAATTTTGTAGCCATTAAAAGAATGATAAGGGATTTGTATTAACTTTATCCTCTAAAATTCCAAAACTTAGGAGAAAATGACCAGTACTTTACAAACCAGAAACTATCAAAACTCACTCAAAGAGAAACAAATACAGGAATAGTTCTGTAACCATGAAGTAAATTGATTTGTAACTAAAGACCTCCTGAAAAGAAGTATTCATGTCTATATGGTTTCACCGGAGATTTTTACTAAACATATAAAGGTGAATTAATATCCAAATATAGATAGATGATAGATGATGATAGATAGATGATAGATAGATAGATAGATAGATGATAGATAGATGGATAGATAGATAGATAGATAGATAGATAGATAGATAGATAGATAGGAAATGCAAAACAAAAACATAGACAAGTGTGTCTCATGAACCTAGACACAAAACTCCTCAATAAAATATTAGCAGATTAAATCCAGCCATGTACACAAAGTATGGTATAATTCATCATATAAAAATGGGACCCTTCCAAGCATTCAAGGCTAGTTCAAGACTTGAAAATCAACATAATCTATCAGAAACCTAAAGAAGAAAAAATAGTATAGCTATATCAAATGACGCAGAAAAAGAAAGTATTTGACAAAATTCAATACTTATTCATGATTAAAAACAAAATTCAGCACGCTGGAAATAGAAGGGAACTTCTGCAGCCCGATAGAGAAGATCTACAGAAAACCTACAGCGAACATCATACTTACAGGTGGAAGACCAAATGCTTTCCCTCTAAAATCAGGAACAGGCCAATGACATAAATTCTCACCACTGCTACTCAACAGAGTACTGGAAACTTTAGTCAGCATGATATGGCTAGATAAATAAATGGCCTACAGATTGGAGAGAAAGAAATACAACTTAGTTTGCATAAGACATAGTTGTCTATGTACAAAAATTTCAAGAAATTTACAACCAACCTCCTAGAACTAAGAGTGAGTTGGGTAAGGTTAGAAGATACAAGTTCAACACAAAAGTACTGATTGCATTTCTATATACTAATGACAAACATGTGGACACCAAAATTGAAAGCATGATTCTATCTAAAAGCACTCCAAAGAACATTAAGTACTTAAGTATAAAAACCATGGACAGGATCTGTGCCCTAAAAATTACAAAAATAATGCTAATTAAAAAATTAATAAAAGAAGACTTTAATAAATGGCAAGAAATACTGTGTTCCTAGATTGGCAGTTTCCACATTGTAGAGATGTCAATTCTCCCCAAATTAATCTATAAGTGTAATGCAACTCCTATTAAAATCCAAGCAATGTAACTTTTAGATATATGCAAGTTTATTTAAACATTTATGTAGAAAGAAAAAGGCCCTAGAATAGTCCAAAGCATTTTGTAAAGGCAGAATGAAGTGAGAGGCGTCAGTCTTCTGATGGTAAGGTGTACTATCTAGCTAAGATGTACTATCTAGCTGCATTAATCAAGACTGGCCAAAGGATGAACATACAGATCAAGGAAACAGAATAGAGAACCCAGAAATAGACCCATGCAAATATGCCCAACAGATTTTTGGCAAATATAAAAAAGCAATTCAAAGGAGGAAAAATAGCTTTTAAATAAGTTGTATTGGGGCAACTGGATATCTGTAGGCAAAAACATGAACTTTGATTTAAACCTCATATCCAATACAACAGTAACTTGAAATGGACCAGGGGATCAAGAGAAGATATTTAATATTTATGATCTACCTGCTTCCCAGGATCACCTCAAAAGTGCAAAGAAATGATGCTAACCCCAGCACGTACATATGTTTCCTTTATAGGTGAACATTGATATTTCTGGGATACACTACAATTTCCCTTTACAAATAATTCCCCTTTTGTCTGTAGCATTCCTCCTCAACTCTCTCCCCTCTGCACCTTACTGACCCCCACTGATGTGAGGCAGAAAAGCCATCGCCACCCACACCAGGTTGGGCTGAGACTAACACTCTGGCATCCTTCTTCTCCCTTGGAAACATGTTGGGACTGTCCCTGCTCAGGTGAGATGGTTTCTTCTTCACAAGTATGGCTCTTCCTCTATGCTGATTTTTTCCAAGCTAGGCACCTTGCCTTTTATCTCTTTTCCTCCAGCACCTAGCAGGGTACCTGGCACACAGTAAGTGTTTAATCGCTTTGGCTGCATTGATTTCCACAATCAATTTGAAAAGATTTAAAATGAACCCTCTGTGGTTTGCTTTGATTTGAACGATTTGATTTTGAGGTGAATTAAGATAAAGTCTGAGAATAAGACTGAGTGGAAACAGTGAGATTCCCTGGATCTAACAATTTACAGTCAGCAGTTGTTCAGCAGTAGACTTTTGAGTCAGAGAGACCTGAGTTTCGACCTTATCTCCAACACCTAGTAAAGGTGTGACTTTGAAAAATGACTAGTGTTTGCTTAGTCTTGGTAATTTTAATCTTCAAAATATGGGTAATAGCAATAAATACCTGTATTAGTCCATTTTCATGCTGCTGGTAAAGATATACCTGAGACTGGGCAACTTACAAAAGAAAGAGCTTTCTTGGACTTACAGTTCCATGTGGCTGGGGAGGTCTCACAATTGTGGTGAAAAGCAAGAGGAGCCAGTCACATTTTACATGGATGACAGCAGACAAAGAGAGGAGAGCTTTTGCAGGGAAACTCCCATTTTTAAACCTATCAGATCTTGTGAGACTTATTCACTATCGTGAGATCAGCATGGGAAAGACCTGCCCCCATGATTCAATTACCTCCCACTGGGTTCCTCCCACAACACATGGGAATTGTGGGAGTTACAATTCAAGATGAGATTTGGGTGGGGACACAGCCAAACCATATCACTACCTCATAGTGCAAAATTAAAAGGACTCAATAATATCATCCATTAATTTGATTATAAATATCATTGTATTATTCCATCGTTTGAAAGATTAAACCTCTCAAATGCTGTGACAATGTAAAATGATGTATTTGGGTCTATGGTGTCCATTTTTATATTTGTATGTGTGGTAATCTTTGAGCACGGAGCTAGTGTTTGTCCAGACCTTCCCAGATATAATTTGTAGACATGTGTCCCATTACTGGGTATATACCCAAAGGATTATAAATCATTCTATAAAAATACATGAACATGTATGTTTATTGCAGCACTATTTACAATAGCAAAGACTTGGAACCAACTCAAATGCCCAACAATGATAAACTGGATAAAAAATAAGGGGCACATATACACCATGGAATACTATGCAGCCATAAGAAAGGATGAGTTCATGTCCTTTGCAGGGACATGGATAAAGCTGGAAACCATCACTCTCAGCAAACTAACACAGGAACAGAAAACCAAATGCCGCATGTTCTCACTCATAAGTGGGAGTTGAACAATGAGAACAAATGCACACAGGAAGGGGAACATCACACACTGGGGCCTGTCTCAGGCTGGGGGGCAAGGGAAAGGAGAGCATCAGGACAAATACCTAATGCATGTGGAGTTTAAAACCTAGGTGATGGGTTGATAGGTGCAGCAAACCACCATGGCACATGTGTACCTTTGTAACAAACCTGCATATTCTGCACATGTATCCATACAGAACTTAAAGTAAAATTTTAAAAAAGCCAAAATCCATTTTTTCCATAAGTGATGATTTGTTGATTATTTAGCACAGATATCTCTGAGAAAGGCTGTATGAAAATTATAGTTCTTTCTTCATTGACTCATGTAATCTATCATTGAGTTCATTACTGCATATTAGATTGCCTTGTAGCTGATTAGGATAGTGGCTCCTAGTGTATGGTTAACACAAAGTATTTACTACCACCAAAATAACAATCACATTTATTAACATTGTGAGACTAACCACTCTATTAACTACTACTTCTACTTAGCTCTCTACAATTACAGAAACTCATTTGATGCTTTGGATTCAGAAACCCAAGTTTGGTAAAATCTCCTTTCTGTATTCATTTCACTAAACGAAAGCTACAAAACTTTCCTCTCTTTACTTCACTGTCATAGTGAATCCACTTACCAGAACTAACAGGCTGTCTTCAATCTAGAATAGTTCTATTATTAATCATGTCTCACTTATGCACTATTAAGTTAGACTCAAGAAGGGAGAAGAGGTCCCAAGATGAGAAGAGTTCTTCCTGATGAGCAAAAGGTTAGAAACTATGACAGTCTCTATGTACAGACCTCAAGAAATGCCCCAGGCGTTGAGTGCAAGATTTTCCTGTAGGACAAAGGATCTTTCTCTTTCCCTTTCCCCTAGAACAAGCAACTTTCTATGCATTTGGTTTGTAAATTTGTCTCTTAGGCTGACTTTTAGGGGGTAAAAGGATATATTTATTGGCATTTCTGCTTATCTTAATAAAATGTGTATAATGATAATGACATATCATAAATTGTTGATACTTAAGGTGCTCCATACACACTCAATTTAAATTAAAGCTATTTTATCCCATTCCATGCACAGCAGAATTTCATACTGTCTGAAGGTAAGTAATGCTTATTTGAGCCTAAAGCCCAATATAAATAAATCGAGTGCCCTGTTTACCTGCTTTTTAACCCACTATAATACAAACTTTACAGAATAAGGAATTTCCTGTATCTCAAGGCAGCTATGGGATAACCTTCAGGCTTTTTTCTTTTTTCTTTACAACTACCAACATTACGTGACTGCATTTGGATTATTTAGGTAAAAATTATTCATCTCATTTTCATTAATTCTTATATTTTTACCAATAATACAAAATATTTTTGCTGCATTTCGGGAGGTGCATAGAGGCAGACAACATTAGTTTGCTCCCTGCTCCGAAGCTTTATTTATCGGAGAGGAGGTGTTTCTTTGTTCTCCCAACATTCTGGTATTGATGAGCGAGACACCGCTGGATAATGTCTACGGCATGGAAGAGGATAACAAAATGACATCGTTTTGGGGGAAGCCACAATCACAGGTACAAAAAGCTTCCAGCTGTGTTTCAATGAACGAGGAGGCAGAATGGCACCCTCATTCTGCAGTATGACACCCTCACTCTGCGGTATGCCTCTGTGTTTTGTCACAGGGTTACTTGTGGCGAACTCTAACGTTTGACAGCGTGCCTTGGAAAAAGAGGATAGTGAGGCCATTGAATGTGGATGAAGTCCTCCCCCTCATGGTTGATTATAATAATATTCCTTTTAGAAGATTATGCAAATCTTTTTGATCAAAAGTATTTAAATCCCTTTGATGGATTCAGGGAGAATCATAAGTATTTGAAGAGAACATTTTGACATTGAATGGATGTATCGCTTATTTCTGTTATGCCACAAGAGGAGTGAATTACACTGCATAGTAAGATGAGAAAATTCCAAAGATGACCATGAAAGGAAGCACATAACGCATCTCCGGGTGGGTAGGGAACTTGCAGCTGGTCAGGTCTGAGTTTGCACAAGAAAAGAACTTCTCCAACATAAGGAAGATACAGAATGCGGACATCTCAAAGGAAATTTCTTTCTTTTTTTTTTTTTTTTGAGATAGAGTCTCACTCTGTCACCCAGGCTGGAGTGCAGTGGCGCAATCTCTGCTCACCACAACCTCCACCTCCTGGGTTCAAGTGATTCTCCCTCCTCAGCCTCCCTAGTAGCTGGGATTACAGGTGCCCACCACCACACCCAGCTAATTTTTGTATTTTTAGTAGAGATGAGGTTTCACCATGTTGGCCAGGCTGGTCTCAAACTCCTGACCTCAGGTGATCTACCCGCCTCGGCCTCCCAAAGTGCTGGGATTACAGGTGTGAGCCACTATGCCCAGCCTCATCTTATTATTACTTTTTTTAACTTACATCTATTTTCCTTCTATTTGCAAAGATCAGTATGAAGCTGTAACATGTTTTTGTTTTGCAGTAGGGTCCTTTGTGTCCTACTTATCTGAAATATTGGTGCCATTTCCTGATACCTTTCTCCCTCTGAGCACCTACATCGGTCCCATTGACAGCATATCAACCTTAAGCCTATGACCTCTCAGGCTTTCCTCTGCACCTGGTCAAGTTTGTCAATGGTCCTCTTAACATACACAAGTCAAAGAAGAGCGCGTAACAACCTGGAAAGGCCAGGTACTTTCCTCTAGCTTTGTGTGTCTTTCTCTGCCCAACATCTGCCTGTCCCAAAACTCAGACTTGCTTCTTCCTTCTTCTACCTCAGCTCAAGCAGAAAAACACTTAAAGAGCCCTAGTTCATCACTTTCCAAATTCTAGGACCTCCAGGAAACATGTTTCATTTATAAAATAGGTAGATCCCTGGTCTCATAAGACCCCTTAATCCTTGGTCATTCATAGTATTCACTGGGCTCTGAAAAGCCTACAGTTAAAAAACAAAAACTATTTAGCATTGTCTCTACCAGTATTCACAAAACTTATTTGTGCACATAATATTCTTTTCACATATAGTAAGAATTTTTGTTGCATCCCAATTCCATGACTCTGCAAAAAGTCATGGTTTGTGGTTGATGCAACTCTGCCTGCAGCCTTCTGCTCCCACAGCTGCACAAACCGAGCTCTCTCCGGGGGACCTTCGAAGAATATTTTCCAATGACTAGAAGCAGTTCCTCCTCTCGAAGGGTTGTCTTTTTCTTATCTGTTTTATCCCAAATGCACCACCTCTTAGAGAGGCCTTCCCTGTTCCATTTTAATCACTCCCTTTCTCAGATGTATCCTTCAAAGCTTCTATCACAAAGAAATTATGTTGTCTTCCTGTGTCCAAGTGTTCTCATTGTTTAATTCCCACCTATGAGTGAGAACATGAGGTGTTTGTGTTTTTGTCCTTGCGATAGTTTGCTGAGAATGATGGTTTACATGGCACATGTATACATATGTAACAAACCTGCACATTGTGCACATGTACCCTGGAACTTAAAGTATAATTATATATATATATATATATATATATATATATATATATATATATATAGAAGATCACTTCGCTATATATCTTGCATTAAATAAAAACCTTAGTTAAAAAAAAAGAAATTATGTTATCAACTGACTGACATTTTCCATGTAAATGTAGCTCCACGAGGATGGGACCCCACTGAACTCATTTTCTGCTGTGGACTGGGTTGGTGGGGGCTGCACTTGGCTGAGTATTCCCCTGGGTGCCGCTGGGTTCTCATCCATATCACACACTCACAGGTGAGCTGACTGTGTGTGGGTGATAGGGTGGCCGGGCCACCTACCCTCCAGCAGGCCAGGCCAGTCATGCTCAGGTGAGAGCAGAGGCACAAGGAGGGCAAGGCAGAGACCTCCAGGACCCCCTGAAGCCTGAGCAAGGGGATCCCACCAGCTTTCCAGGTTTACAGACAGACCCTGAAGCACAGACACACAGATAATATTATTTTCGCATGAATTGCATTTTGTATCTTGTTATTTTGTTCCGTAGGAGCTAGAGTTTTTATAAAAATGGACCCAGTGGGATGTGAGAGAGAGACTTTTAAGCAACTGGCTCACATGATCACAGGGTTGGCAAGTAGGAAATTTACAAGGCAGACTGGCAGGCTGGACATTCTGGAAAGGTTTGATGCTGCAGGCTTGAGTCCAAAGGCTGTGGGAAGCGGAATTCCCTCCTCTCCGGGCAGGTCGGTTTCTTTCTTAACGCCTTCAACTGACTGAACGAGGCCCACCCACATTATGGAGCATGATCCATTTTACTCGAAGTCCACTGATTTTAAATGTTAATCACATCTAACAAATACCTTAACAGCAACATCTAGAAAGGTGTTTGAACAAAGGTGGAGCACTAGGATCTAGCCAAGTTGACACAAAATTCACCATGACAGTATCTGAAGATTTGATACTGCGTATTCTCATGTGTTTCTAGATTTAGCCAAATAACCTTCAAGGCCAGCCCAGATTTCACAGAGTGGAAGTAGACTTGGACTTTTTCATGAAATAAAACACAAAATCATATCACATAAGGTGTAAATAAAGAGAGGAATAAAGTTTGAGGCCACTAATAAATCAACACAGACTTCCATGCCATCAAAGCCCCACTATCCATATATACACTAATGTCTGTGTGCAATGCCTGCCGTAGCCCAGGGAGTGAACACCCCTCCAAGACCTCTCCCCTCCTGCCCACTGGGAGCACCTTCATTCCTGAGAGCATTACAGGGTATCAGAGGCAAAAAGTACAACAGGGATACCTTGGTAGAACTAATGTTCCAAATTGGTTGTTGAAAACCTGTTGGCAATAAAGAATTTTGCAAGCAGGTTTATAAATCTAAGTGAGAATGTGTTTGTTTCTACCTAAATATACATTTTGCATACATATTTATTATGATATATCAAATACATAGTGACAATTTTGTGATTAATAAAATATATATTTGTAAAAATATTAACAGTTTTGCTGTAGTTCTTCATAATTTTCACGTTTTTTCAACCAGTAGACATAAATACAACTACTACTTGTGAAATATTTTGTTTTTTAGTAGTCCTTACGTAAAAACAACTGAGTAAGACTGTACTGGGAAGTAGAAAGTGTAATTCCATTTCTTGAAATAATATTAAATCATTTACAAAGGGAAGAAGAAAATAAAAGCGGTGTAAATTTCAGCTCTGCTATGTGTTAATTTAATAGTTTGCAGCAGGATTTTTTTTCTGATCCTCATTTTCCTCATAGGTAAAACCAAAATTAAAATATATAGTGTAAATATTTTGAGCAACAACTAATTGATCAGAGATGCCAGTAAACATTTCCCATTTTTAGTATTTTATGTACAGTGTAACATTGCTCTTCTACACAAAATCGAGACACAATCCTGTCAGTCACTGATGCACTTACTGGAACAAAAGAAGTTGCCAGGATCTTAGGGGAGCTTTTTTCTTCTAACTCAAAAGCTTTAGAAGAATTTGTGCATTGGAGATTCTTCACCTGCCGCATCTCAGGTGTCAAGACCCCAGAGTTGTCCTTTGAGGAGGGAGCTAAAAAGGCTGCACGCTCCCTCCCTCTGCAGTCCCTTTGCTGTGCCTGCGGGAAGGTCCTGGCCCCCGTGTTCAGAATCGTCCTCTGCCCTTGCCGGAGCTGCCATTCTCCTTCAATATCTCTTGCTTGCTCAGAATGTCTGAGTGGGAATGGACTACTCTGAGCCTAACATTTCCACCTGCCAAGACATTCAAACGTATTACCAGTCAATTCATTCCTCAATCTTATCCTGCAGCTGTCAGTGACTCAGCCCATGCAAGAACCACCTGCTACCACATATCCAGACACCTTGTGTCCTGCTTGTACTTTATGCTGACTTAGAAATGGTCCTGCCACATCCTCAGAGAGGGCATCACCGCCTGCAACAGGTGGTCCATGGAATTGCCCAGCTCCACAACCCACCTCGGAGGTCTGCTGGCCAGGTTCACACATCGCTTTAGCCTGCGATTTGCAGAAACCAGAGGCAGACCAAAATCTCCGCAGCTGCTTCTTGTTTCAGGGGTGCAATCCTGGGACACATGAGTGAGAAGAAAGAGTTGTGAGGCAAGGGAGGAGGAACTCAATATGGGTGGGCATCCCCCATGCTGGCCTCTGCTGGGTCTGGTTACTGAGTGTTCAGTCTCGCTGGACCTGGTCCTGGTGAGGCTGATGAAAGTGCCTCCTCAGGGCAGTCTGTCTGCAGTAAGAAGAGAAAGGAATTTAACCACCAGCTCCCATTAAAGGTCTTTTGCCTGTACCATTGACTCTCTCACACTTCTGGCTGTGTGTGCATTGGAGTCTCAGGTGTCATGTCATGCCTGTGTCACTGTGAACCCCCACAGCAGGAGGTAAGAGGCTGATCCTGCTGTCTGTGTGCATGGGAAGGGGTCAGAGGCTGCTCCACCTCTCAGGCCGGCACAGGTGAGGCCGTGGGGCCAGGGCAGGTAGCGAGGACCTGAAGTTGCCCAGGTGAGGTGCTGGTGGAGCCTTTGGCAGGTGTGGGTCTCTCATCTCCCACAGCATAAAGCAGGGCTGGCCCTCGGCAGGTGCAGACCTTGTCTTCCTTAGTCAACTGATAAATGGGGGATTACATGAATGATGGAATGAATTGATGAACTCTTGGTTTTAGGATAATTCATCCCTCTTTTATTTTACTCTTATAGACAATCACTGAATGCAGTCACAAAACTTCATTAGGGTTGTCAGAAATGGTGAATGATGTTGGGAGGGCCAGGGAAATGCTTCCTGCCAATCCACTTTTCTCATCAATAGAGTGTATGTGTTGTTTGTTTGTTGGGCACAGGGGAGAAAGGCCACCCTTTGTATTGCAGTGGCTGCTAATCTAATTTTCCAGGCCAAAGGATAGTCCCTGTGATCTAATTCTCAATCTACTACAGGATTGAGATGAAGACCAAATCATCTTAGAGGATCTAATAATCTTATTTCAATCGATCAGTTTCTTAGGCAGTATCCTTCGGTTGAGACTTTTCAGATAAGTAAAGAAAATTAGGTTAAAAGCAAAATGCTTCTTTCTAAAATGTGTCTTGCGCGTTGCCCATTCAGCCCAGGGGCAGCTGTGTGGCCTCTCCTCCGGGTGTTTGGGGCCCACGGAGAGACATTTACTGTACTCGGGCAAAGCCACTGCTCCGTGGCTCAGTGAATAAAACGCTGCGGTTTCTCCCATTGACTGCCTGAAATAAAATAATCTATGATGCATGAACAAGTCTAAATGAAATAATAATATCCTTAGCAGTGAAAAACGGATTGGTAATACAGTAATTGAGCAGATTTATTGCCATCTCCTTGAGCTAGCCTGCTGAAACAGCCGGCTATTTTATTTAATCTCATATCAGAGGAATTACTGGCTGGTAATCCATTGTTAAACATCATTTAGAATGATGGATGAAAATGTCAGCTTTTCCAACATAATCAATTCATATCTCATTAGCACATATTATTTATGATTCTCATAATGGGACCTGCAGGGGTCTCCAGGGGGAGATGGAGACCTCAGCTGTTGTCGAAATGAGATGAGATATACTGTAGCTTATGAGTTAATCACTGCATATAAAAAATACTTCTCCTCGTATTGATTGTTCTCACCATTTTACGAATGAATTGAAGGACTGGGCCTCCCCATCTTGCTGTGTATTGGCTGTGTCTGGCAGCACTTGCTCGTGTGATTTTTAAGTTAATCATTAGGATGAAAATATTTTAAAAACCAATGATAAGGATTCTGTTTCAGAAGAACGTTCCCATCCTAGGAAAGCGAGCCGTTGGATGCTAGGTGCCCGGGAACACTTGGCCGCCATGTGGCTGCCGGATGAGGACTGGGGAGACTCCTTTCCCTCTCGCTACCTATGAAGATAAATCGACATATTTCTTTAGCTCCAGCCCAGTTGCTTTCTAAGGATACTCTCTCCCGCGTGCTGCCTCCAAGACCAATGAAAAGCAAACCTTGATTCATGGGCTCCACGCTGCTGATGGCGCATCGGTAATCATGGTTACAGTGTCAACCGATGCCTCAATTAAACTACATTTGAGAATCATTTTATGCCTCAGCTCATAAACATCAATAAAGGAAAATGAGTAATAAATGACTGTCTAGAGTACAAAGGACCAGCTCATATTTCAGATGAAAATGAAGACAAAATGTAGCTTTTATTTGCCTGTGGAATTCCCATTAACTGCATCACTGACAAGAGAGAGCTGGATCAATAGCTGGCCGGCCGCAGAAAACCGTTTCTGGCTGTTCAGCAGCCAAGGCAAAAGGAAAACTGTCATATTGCGATCTTTATCAGGCAATCTTCATTACACCAGACCGATGATATACGCACATGCTGGTCAGCTAGGGGTACTTCTAATTCTTGGTTCTGTTTGTGGTTTGAGTGTACAGCGATCACAAATTATTTGTTTACGGTGACGAAAAATCTTCAATGTTCATCCCTTTTATTCTTTTTATAGGTAATCTATATCTGGAAACTTTCTCTCAAGACTACTTTATTCACTCAGGATTTTAAAGAAAGTATTATATCAAACCTTACCTTCCTCCCCACTCTGAGTAAAGAAGAACCTGTCAAGGCTGCTGCGGGGCTTGATGGAGCAATTTGTGAGCTCCTTCTCCAAGTTCTGGAAGGAAGTGCTGCCTTCTTTGTGAGTTGCTGTTCTCCCTTTAATTGAACAGAAAATGCTGCTAGCTGTGAGGAATAGAAATGAATGCTTCATGCGACACGGAAATACAGCAAAACTCGTTTCTTTTGCATTCCGTGTGCCTGCCAAAAACAGAGAAGAAAAAAAGAACATGCATTCTATCAAGTAGGAGATTGGGTCAGCCATTTCAGGAAGACCCTTTTTACATGAATTCCACGTTAAGGAAGGAGTTCCATGACGTTTATCAAAATCTCTGTTCAGTTAAATCGTATCACATGAAATCCTTCACAGAAAGATGAATAGAAGAGGCGGAAAGGGAGTGGGGAAAAGGCTCGACATTCCATAGGAAAGACAAACTGGAAGGTGGGAATAGCATTAGTAATAGTTACAAGCATAGCAATTCTAACATTTCCTGTTATTCACTGAAAACTGTGACCCTGATGGATCTCAATGTATTTCAACAGTGTTATTGTGTCTTTCAGAATTTTTGCAAGGGAAATTGCGCTGGATGGTCAGCCATTTAGATTCTCGCTGGCTTAGATTTCAGGAATTGAACCAGGTGGAGGGTAAGTCCTGTAGACTCACCTGAAGAATGTTTGGATGTCTGATTCATGACTCCTTCTTGAGTTTTCAGTGTTAAAATGTGCTTTTTGTACACATATCTTCTTTCTTCTTTTTACTGTCCATGGCCAAATTTCTTCTTACTGAACTAATATGAATTCGACGCTGCTATGAAATTTCTCCTGTAATGTGAAACGTATCCACTTCTGTTGAAAGTGAAACTCTGACTCTTAGGAATATACAGAAGTTATTAGCTAAAAATATAATTTACATACAAAATACAGTAGAGGGTCTTACAACTCTCATATTTACTAGAATATTTGCCAACAAAGAATCTATCAAGGGACCCTAACGATGTTTTACCCTTTTTGTGCCCGGTAGTTATGGCTACCAGCTCTTCTTATTTTTTAGTCAGTGATATAAGAATAGTGGTAGATGTCGTACCTGAAAAAGTGTCACCTCCTGTGCATTCTCA
Organism: Pan paniscus; assembly: GCF_029289425.2. Classification (NCBI taxonomy): domain Eukaryota; kingdom Metazoa; phylum Chordata; class Mammalia; order Primates; family Hominidae; genus Pan; species Pan paniscus. The sequence continues at coordinate 95,314,202 of NC_073266.2, read as the reverse complement.
GGGAAGCGTAATTCAAAAGGACCATTTAGTCAAGTTTTACATGTAATATCTGGAACCTCAAAAGACCCACGAAATGGACTTTGATGGCCTTTCTTGGGGTTTTTTTTTCCAGGAACAGTGACCACTAAATAAACGGAAAGCTGTTTCCTGTAATCAGACTCCCATGACCCACCTACAGTATTAAATATTTCAGAAGCTCAAGAACATTATGTGCAGAACCTCAAATAGTAGGCAGGTGCTGGATTTTAAAGGTTCTCTTGCTGTTTGCCATCCATGCATCCTGTAGTCCTAGGTGTGTAAATCTAACCATCACCATGAGGTTCAAATGGGATCTTGGAGAATTACATGGTCTATTTTCACCAGCATTGTTTTAGACAAGCGACTGCTAAATTAGTTAAATATTCAACCCACAGAACATTTGATTGTCAAAAGAAGTCAATGAAACAAAAGAAAAAAGTAACTTAGAACTTTTCATGCATTGCTGGTGGAAATGTAAAATGGTGCAGCTACTTTGAAAACGGTTTGGCATCTCTCTAAATATGAAACACTGTGTTCCCATGTCCCCAGCAATTCTACTTCTAGGCATGCACCTGAGAGAAATGAAAGCACACGTCCACACAAAAGCTTGTGCATGAAGGTTTACAACAGCATTACTGACAACAGTCCAAAGTGCAAACCTTCCAAGTGTCCATGACCTGATGGATGTAAACACAGGCTGGTGTATCCCACTGTGTAATCCCATCCATGGTGAAAGGGGATGAATGACCGATGTGTGCTGCAGTATGGATAATCCTTGAAAATGTGGAGTGAAAGAAACTAGACTCAAAAGCCACATGTTGTATGATTCCATTTACATGAAATGTCCAGAATACAGAAGCCATAACAAGAAAAAAGTAGATGAGCGATGACAAAGGGCAATGGGGAGGAGGAGACAGAGAGTGATGGCTAAAAAAATGGCTAACGTCGGCCAGGTATGGTGCCTCACGCCCGTAATCCCACTTTGGGAGGCCGAGGCTGGCAGATTACCCGATGTCAGGAGTTCAAGACCAGCCTCGCCAACATGATGAAACCCCATCTCTACTACAAAAAAAATACAAACAATTAGCTAGGCATGGTGGTGGGCACCTGTAATCCCAGCTACTCGGGAGGCTGACACAGGAGAATCGCTTGAACCCGGGAGGCAGAGGTTGCAGTGAGCCAAGATCATGACATTGCACTCCAGCCTAGGCAACAAGAATGAAACTCCATCTCAAAAAAAAAAAAAAAGAAAGAAAGAAAAGAAAAGAAAAAAAGAAAGAAAGAAATGACTAATGTCATATCCTTAAGATGCGGTGATACATTCTGAAATCAGCAGCAATAGTTGCAAATTACTATAGGTGTGAACATACTAAAAACCACTAAACAGCACACTTCAAAAAGGTGAGAGTTACAGTATATTAACTACATCTCAATAAAGCTGGAAACAAAAGCAACCAAGGACAAATACATCATTTTAATGACACAAATAGGTAAAATATCAATGAGTACAGACATCATTCAGTGCTAACAGTGGTGTTTATCAGTTATTTTTCTATCATAGCCCAAATATTACAGAAAAAATGTCTCTGTAGCTCCCCAAATTCAGGTTTCACAGATATATAATCAGTCAGCTGGTCCATCTGTCAGCCAACAGGTAATATCTATTGAGCTCCCACTGGGTATGGACAATTCAGATGGAAAATTAATGACAACACATAATAGTGACTAGTTACAATTAATCTAAGTAGTTATCATAATATGGAAAGCAGGTAGACAAAACCCACCTACCCTTCAACCTCTTGCATTGTGGGTAATAATACCATTTCATGGAAATCCAGAGCAACTCTTCTTCAGGGAAAGTTGGGCATGCTCTGTCTGGAGGAAGAAAGCAGAGGTTCAGCCGGCAGGAGCATGAATGGAGGAGCCCACATTCAGCAGGGATGGTGAAAACATGCTGCTGAGTTGAGTTAATGTTCATTCATGTTATTTCAGCAAATGAGCACCTAATCAACATCTGCTCTGTGCAAAGCCCTATGCTGAATATTATGAGAAATAAATGTATTTAGACTGTGCCTTGTAGGAGTTTGTGATTCGCCTGGAGACAGTCCATAGTGTGTTGTGAGTACTCAGAACTTGGAATCTGAGTTCTGGATTCAGACTCTATCCATGTCCTTTACTGCTTGTCACAGTAAGATTTAGTCACTAAACTTCTCTGAGCACCAATTTTCACGTAATTTACCAAGTGCATCTAATGTTATCTATCCTGCTTATCCCATAGAATCAGTCTAATGGCCAAATAAGATAACGCATAAGCATAAATTTTATGGGAGAAACAAAATATGCAGTCAAAGGCATTTTCTTTGGATTTTAGTGCTAAAATGGCTTTCAGGACAGTGATAAAGAGGTGATCTGTAACATGAAGAATGGGTAAGATTTTTCGAGCCAAAGAGGAATAAAGAAAATATCTTCTGTATGAGAGAAAGAAGGGGACATCATGAGCTAAAGTAAAAAGGAAAGAGGGCAATAAGATATTCTCACTATTAGACAGCTTCTGCTTCAAAACAAACAAATTTTGGTAGCATGCATTTATTTTACACTCACGCATCAGATGGTTCAGTGGGGTGGTCGGGCTTCACAAGTCCCATCCTGGGGCCAGTGGTTGGGGGGTCAATGGCTACCCAAGTATTTTCTGTTCATGGCAAAGGCAGAATTTCTAGAACTCAAGCCCCACCATGGAAACACATTTTAAGCTTCTGCTTGCACCGTATCTCCTAATATCGCAATAAACAAATCAAATCACACGACCAAGCATAAAATCCATTCTGTGTCTGTGATACCCACACCATCATGTAGACTCATAACGCTCTTATGGAGGAGTGAAGAATTAGAGGCAGGCATTCTACCTACACAACCAGCCGGGCTGGAGGTGAGCATGGAGAGCAGCAAGCACACTGCTGGTCTGAAAGCAAATATGGAGGAAGTGTGAGTGTCTAAATCAGGAATACAAACATGATTTGGTGAACCTTAAGAGTCAAGGACTATTTTAAAATAGGAATTGGCTTTAGGGAAATGGGCTATTGAAAGGAGGTGTTTAGAAATATGCTCTCGAGCTCACTGGAGCATGTCTTCAGCTCACTGAGATCTCTAGCTCTTGTTCTCCCCAGGCTATCATATCCCTTTTCCCTGCGTAACCTGGGCCACAGGTTGGTTGTCCTCATCACACTCAACTGCACCCCGAACTCACCCGCATCTATCAATTCCTCATCTCCACATAGAGAAACTCCAATACTAGATTAAGGTAATAGTCACTCATCTTCACAAAAGGTATTGTGTTCATTCTCTGTTTCTGTTGTAAAAAATCACTGCAAATTTATCAACTCAACACAACACAGATGTCTTACCTTGCAGTGCTGTGGGTCAGAGTTCAGAAGGTCAGAGGTCCCGCATGGAGTGACTGGATTCTTTCCTCAGGGTTTCAAAGTTAAAGTGGAAGTGTTGGCTGGCCTGAACTCTAATCTGGAGTTTGGTGGAGAATCCACTGCTGGGTTTATTCCAAATTCATTGGACTTGTTTATTCCAAATTCATGGAATTTGCTTCCATGCAGTTGTAGGACTGTGGTCAGCTTGGTTCCTCTTGAGCTTCCAGATCCCACCTTCATTCCCTGGCTCATGGCCAGGTGCTTTTCACCTTTCAGCCAGTGTCACATGCACTGCACGCCTCAAATCTGACTTCTGCTGCTGCATCTCTCTTTGTTTTCTGTCCACCTTTTTGAGGGTGTGTGTGGTTACATTGGGCCCACCCAGATAACCAAGGATAATCCTTATTTTAAGGTCAACTGATAAGTAACCTTAATTACATCTGCAAAGTCTCCTTTTCCATGGAAGGCAACATATTCCAAGGTGCAGCATGGCAGCACAACACAGGTGGTGGGGCATCTTCCTGGAGCATGAGTTTCCTCCCACCACCACAATCTGCTCTGGTGACAAATGGTACTGGAGAATGCCCTGAACCACGTAAAGTCTCCGCCCTGGACAAAGTCCACTGTGAATGAACTCACCCATGCCAGTGAGCTCTCCATTCCATCCTTAATTCTTGCCATGTCCTTGCTTGGTTAGCTCACCCATCACTCTCAAGCTAAATCCAAAGTCCCAAAGTCCCAAGATCCTCCATCAGCCCTGCACAGGAGCCCATCACTCTTTTTTTTTTTTCTTGAGAAGGAGTCTAGCTCTGTGTTGCCCAGGCTGGAGTGCAGTGGCGTAATCTCGGCTCACTGCAACCTCTGCCTCCCAGATTTACGCAATTCTCCTGCCTCAGCCTCCTGAGTAGTTGGGATTATAGGCATGCCCCACCATGCCCGGCTAATTTTTGTATTTTTAGTAGAGACAGTGTTTCACCATGTTGGTCAGGCTGGTCTCAAACTCCTGACCTCGTGATCCGCCCGCCTCGGCCTCCCAAAGTGCTGGGATTACAGACGTGAGCCACCGCGCCTGGCCCCATCACTCATTTTTAAAATCAGTCTGTCTTTTATGTAATTGAGGGAAGTGAAGCCAGCAGGCAACTGTGCACTGACACTCCTGCCCACCTCACAGTCACAGCTGCCCCTGTGTCCAGGGTGCCCACCCCTTCCTGCAACTCCATCTGGGAAGCGTACTGCCTGCATTGCAGGGGCCCTTCTAAGTCCAGCCCCTTAGCTCTGAAGGTGACTTAGCGATAACCAGCACTGCATTCCCTGCTGACTCTCTGATTTTAGCCTGTTTGTTGAGTTCTCTCCCACCTATCTCCAAAGAAACCCCCCCCTGAACTGCACATGCCACCCTAGCTATCCATCTGTCTCTCCTCCCTTTCCCAGTGGAACTTCTCCAAGGCTGAGCTTCCACTGACTTTGTGGACTGCTCATTTTCTTCTCAAGCTTCATTGGTCATCTTTCATGGCACCTCCACTGCCTGCACTTCGGGCAAGAACGGGCCACTGGCCTTCCTCCCCTCTTCTTCTTTGTCCCTTGACCTCCTCCTGTGGAATCATCTCCTGAGAGGGTCTAGTCACTTACCCACTTTGCTGGGGTCTGTCTTCCTCCATTTGGCGATTGCTCACAAATGGGGCCTAGACCCCTCCTCCAAGCTTCAGGGTCCTCCACCATTCACCGTCTGTCACTGTCACCTCCATCTTCACAACTTCAAACTTGACACCTTCAGACCGGGTCACACGTCCTCTTGTTGATGAGCTCTTGACACCTTCAGACCTGGATGTGTGTCCTCCCATTAATGAGCTCTTGATACCTTAAGACGTGGATGTACATCCTCCCATTGATGAGCTCTTGACACCTTCAGACCTGTATCTATGTCCTCCCTTTGATGAGCTCTTGACATCCTCTGACCTGGATGTGCATCCTCCCATTGATGAGCACTTCCTCTCTGGGCATCCGCCTTGGCCCTTACACCTGCCCTGGCTTCTCGGCTTGCCTTTGGCTGCATATACTCAATGCCCTTCCATTTTTCCTCTTGAAATTTTTATCCAGTCTGTCTTTCTTTTTCTCTCTGGAAGACACCATCCCCGTTGAAGCTATTGCCAATTTGGCGATTCCTAAAACAAGCCTCCAAATGGCCAGGAGGACTTCACCCTCTGCTGCTCAGATATGTTTTCTTCACAGCCACGGGAAAGCCCACCAGAGTGAAAATCCATCATCACATTCTCCAGCTCCGTGTGTCATTTCTTGACACCTCATGCTTTTAGTCAGGTCTATGCATTTGATTTGTATCATAGGTACAGTAGTTGCTTCTCTGTCTCTATGATCCTTCCCCATTTTTCATGGGGTGCAGTCTATCTCCGTTTTTCATGAGGTGCATTCGTCATTTCTCTTTTGGATATAGTCCAATGGGCACTGCCTTCCTGCGGCCGTCTGGCTAGGAGAGCTGCCATCCCTTGGATTCTTACAGAGTGCAATGTATCCTTGCATTTGGCATGTTTTATGTTGTCATCTGCTCACTCCTCTAATAGAAGGTGAGTTATTTGAAAGTAGGGCTTGTATCACTCAGTGAGGCCATTAGTGAGGTAAGCGAAATGAACTAAGATGCAGAGCAAAGGAACAAGGATCTGAGACGGTGGTGAAATGATGTTGGTGGCGTGCAGCGTCTGGCACGTGATGAAAATTGTAGCCACGCCAGGAGGAAGACAGCCGGCACTCCACATGAAGACCTGCGTGAGCCCAGACAGGTGACAACATGCTGGGCCCCCCGCGCAGGGCTGGTCATAGCCAGCACATAGCCAACGCTGGCCTCTTTCCTCCCTTCCTTTTGCTATTGTTCACAAATTACCAACAACTGTGTTTCCTTGGGGAGGAGAACTATGTATCTCTTTCTGAAACAGGAGTCACAAAGGTACAAATGTTGCCCTTTTCTCCTGCTAGTCTTGGAGATAAAATTGTGGCTACCTGATATTGAGAAAAACAGATCTAAGTTGACCAAGTTTTAAACTCAAAGCAAGCAAAAATTCTAACTCCAAAATGAAGATTGAAATACTTTTATAAAAATATGTAGTAAAATGATATTGGCTCTTATATACTAATAAAGCAATATATTTTCATATGTCTGAATTTAGTAATAGTTTCAGAAAAACCTATTAAGTATGCTGCCACAAATTTACCCCGTTTACTAAAACCAGAATATATATGTTACATATGTATATAATTAAACGGCATGTTAGATGAAATCTGAATGAGAATAGATATTTTATCTAATTTGAGATGTTAAAATACTAGGAAATGACAAGATATAGCGAGGAGATATAAGGGACCAGAACAATTATTTAACAGAGATACCATCAAGAAGAATTTTAAATGAATACAAATTCAAATTTTAGTTAAGGACAAAATGAATTTAGTTTCTGGGTCTTGCATCATTAGTTAGTACATTGGTTATTATCTATGCCGATCACCCTTAAGTTTTTCTACCCTGAACGACCCAGTGAAGAGTTTAGGTCATCATGTTCTTCAATTCACATCTCTTCACAGAAGTAAGAAAGTCTTCATTCTCTAAGGGGGCGTTTTGTGTAGGTCCAGCTCTGAGGAAAAGCCTGGCGGGCTGACTGATGCGCCGTCTGGCGGCCTCCCTGCAGAGCTCGGGGACAGTGTCTTCCTGGTGGTGCAGAAGAGGAAGACGGCTTCGCCTTGCTGATCTGGTGCCGTAAACCCAACGACTCCCCACGCACAAGGGAAGTAAATGGGTATGTGTTATTTTAATTCTGGAGAGTACTTAGAATAGGTAGTGATATTCTTACTTTTTGCTTAAGGAGACCCCAGGTTCCTAATTCTTAGTCTCATTTCCTGAACAGATTTCCAACAGGGAACACCAAAATGGATGACATGGGGGCTGTTCCCCGATGGTGACCGCAGACAGTCATCAACACAGTGGAAACAGTTTCATGAAGTCTCCAGGGCTCATTCAAAGGGAAGAATACCCTGTTTAAGAAGCTAATTACAAGAATTGCACGCAAAGCTTGTCCTGGTTTTTCCACTATTTCAAATATGGAAGAAGAATACATCTTACAGGAACGTTTGGATTCAAATGTCCAGTGCAGACACACAAATGACCAATGCCAGTGTGCAGGGCCCAGTGTTTCCAAGGGTAGGGAGACCCAAGTCCAATCAAAGAGGTCCAGGCTAGCCCTAAAGACTGCAACAGCCCAACCACACCATTTCCACAGGGCTGAAAGATTAAGACAATATTCTTATCTCTTCCCAGTTAGAGAGTAATTGTCTATTTCTTTGTCTTTTAAGAACACAGCATAGTTTTCATAGCCATAACTAAAAAGTAACCTTATTAACTATCTGTAGATATACATGTTTCTGTCTTTCAAAATCACAAATACATTTATAAAGATCTTCTTTACATAAAAAGTTAAGGCATATCCTAATTTGGAAAACAAAATATGTACTCAATATGCATAGTTATTGAATGAATGATTGTTAAGAATAAGGATATGGCTACTTCTGAAGAAAATACACTAAAATTTTTTATATTCTCAGATTCAAATAATATGAGGCCCCAACATGATAGCAGTGGCATTTCATTCTGTGTGTGGTTACTCTGTGCTGGTTACATCAATGGAGCCACCCCAAGCATTTTGGGGGATTATGCCCTCTTGGAGAATACACTGAACTAAATAGATCTAAGTCACGTACAGAGTGTTAATTTGGGAGGTGGTGTTGGACACCAGGTAGTCCTGAACAGTGCTCATGTAGAACATTTCTGTCCTTGCAGAAAATTCCTGAGCGTGCTGATTTAGAGCTCCACTGTGGTGAACACAAGACAGACACAATGCACTTTAATGCTGATTCCCAAGGAAAGGTCAACAATGACAAGATGCAGGGTTTTTTCCTTTTATTTCTTTTGAGGCCGGGTCTCGCACTGTTGCCCATGCTGGGGTGCAATGGCAGATCTAGGCTCATGACAGCCTTGACTTTCCTGGGCTCAGGTGATCCTCTTGCCTCAGCCTGTCAAGTAACTGGAACTACAGACATGCACCACCACGCCTGGCTAATTTTTGCATTTTTTGTAGATGCAGGGTTAAGCTATGTTGCCCGGGCTGGTCTCAAATTCCTGGGTTCAACTGATCTGCCTGCTTCGGCCTCCCAAAGTGCTGGGATTACAAACATGAGCCATCACACCTGGCTGGATGATGAACATTTTTGCCGTGAAAATCCAGAAGTTACCTTTATCTAACAAGTGGGACTGGTTGATATTGTTATATGTGTGTGTGTGTGTGTGTGTGTGTGTGTATATACATATATATGTGTATATACGTATATACACATATATATGTGTATATAGGTGTGTGTATATACATATATGTATATATACGTGTGTGTATATACATATATGTATATATACGTGTGTGTATATATATACACACACACAGACACACACACACACACAGGCTATCTGTGATGGGATTGTGTAGCCAGACCAGGCCAGGACGGGCAGGGGCAGTAGGTCCTGTGTCTATATACATATATATATACACACACATATACATATATATGTACACATACATACATGTATACATGCACATATATACATGTATATATGTGTACATATATAGGTATATAGATATGTACATATCTATATATATACATATGTATACATATGTATATATGTATATATAGATACATATATATGCATATATACATATAGATACATATAGATACATATATACATATGGATCTATATGTATATATGTATGTGTATATATGTATATACATATATACATAAACATATATACATATACATATATACATATACATATATACGTATATACATATATACATATACGTATATACATATATACATATACGTATATACATATATGTATATACATATATACATATATGTACATATATACATGTACATATATACATATATGTACATATATACATGTACATATATACATATACATATGTACATATATGTATATACATACATATACATATATACATACGTACATATATACATATATACACATATATGTATATATGTATATATACATATATGTGTATATATGTATATGTATGTATATATGTGTATATATGTATATACGTATATGTATATATGTATATATACATATCTATATATTGATCTATATATCGATATATAGATATGTACATATCTATATATCGATATATAGATATGTACATATCTATATACCTATAGATGTATGTACATATCTATATACCTATATATGTATATAGATATGTAATATTCTATAACCCCCTAGCAATCACCACCAACCATAATCCAGCCTTAATCCCAAACACAGTGACCCAAAGTGCTGAAGATAGATCCTCTGTTCTCTTCTACATAGAAGAAGAGCTGACCCAATCAGGATGATGTCACAGGCAAATAATAAATACACGAAGGCCACTGGTAATAGAAGAACACACCAAACAGATAGAAGAAGACAAAATTAAATGTGGTATTTGTGGTGTTCAATGCAGTATTTCACTCTTGCCTCCTTTCTAGATCTTCAGCATAGCAGCCTAAGGATACTTGGGGTGAGCCAGGAGTGAAGAGTTGGAAACACCACCTACTGTGACAAGTGCTGTGGGCTTCTACCTGCAGGCGCCATGCTGGACAACAGGGACACAGGACCTACTGCCTCTGCCGGTCCTGGCCTGGTCTGGCTACACAATCCCATCACAGAAAGCCTGCCTGACCTGCCCAACTTTCAGTTCTCAGAAACCACCAACCCGTCCTTGACTCTGGCAGCTGTTCACGCTATTTCTGTGGCTTTTTCTCCCTCTCCATGCGTGCTTATATCCTATTGATTCTTCCAGTCCCAGCTTAAATGTCACTCTCATAGAAACCTTTCCTGTATCTCTGTGCTAATACCCCTCATTTCCCATAATCGACACTTCTCTACGAGGGTGGGGGGTTGCATGCTCGGCGTCTGTTGCCCTGTGCAGACCGTGAGCTGCAGAGGGCATGAGCCTGGCTGCACATCTTTGTCCTGGGTGCAGGGCACGTAGTAAGGGCATGCTCCGTGTTTGTTACCAGAACACATAAATGCCGTTATGAGTAAAAGATTGCAGATGAAAAATGATAAGCATTTGCATTTAGTTTAGCACTGATGATGGGTTGATTGCGTCTCTGCTCCAAATCCACTTTCATTGGCCACTCGGTGTGAATGGAACTGGGCATCTTAACCGATCTTTCTTTGCCAGCCATGCAGTGTCAAGCTTTGTCAGAAGAGGGTGTGGAAAAGATACCTCAGGAAGGTTTTCCTTCCTGCTTTCCTGCCCTCCCCTCCATGGCTCCTCTCTCACAGGCAGTGTCGCCAGCATGCGGCCATGTGCAGCCCCTTGGGGTGGCTTTGCAGCAGGGGACCCCTCCAGAGACACCTTTGCCTCAGCTGTCCTCTGCCACAGAGCATCACGTGGTAGATTTCCAGCTAGTTGTAGAGGATATAGCTTTCCAGCACGTCCCTCAGGGCAGGTGTCCCTCAGTGTCTGCAGGGTGAGTTTCTGGCAAGCTCCTCCAGCACAGGGACTTCCCTGCCATTCAGCAAGACTCACTACCCCTCTCCACAGTGCCCAATCTTGCTCTAGGGAGCCACTCTCCAATGTCCACCTCAGTCCTAGGGGCCATGGCTGCTCCCCACATCTGCTACGGCCATAACCCTTCCAGCTATCTTTCTTTCCATTCGCTTGCTCCTCCCTTTCTTTATGGTAAATTTCTCCATGCAAATTACTGCATGACTCATCTCCTTATTGGACTCAGACACTGCTTCTGTGTAAGATGCTTATGTATGACTGTAGCTGAGATAAAAAGTTGTGTGCAAAACCCTAAGAAATGCAGTGTGCATGCATGCTGCCACCGTAAGGTTGTGGTTAACATGCACAAAGTCATGAGGTATGTCCTTGCTGGGACTTCAGTTCTGGTGGTGCTAGCTTTGGAAACGAATGTGCAGCAGCCTGCTGAGAGACCCCACAAAGGTAACGCTACTTTCACGTCCACGCAGACACACCTATGGAAGGCGGGGTTAGTCAGCTGCAAACCTTACTTGAGGTATTTGAGACTGGACACCAGGTATGCGGGAATTCTTTTTCTCTTGAAAGTATCTTGAATTCTAAATTTCTAAGTATGAAAATATATACACTTATTTTCATTTTCAATCTACATTAGTCAATCACTGCTGGCTTTCAAACTCAATACACTTTAGTGAACATGAAGTTTGTTTTATGTGTATTCAATTTTTTACAGAAGGAGTTGTGAGAAGCTTTTCAAAGAGTTATGAAGGAAATAAACTTAAGCATATTTGCGTGGACCATTAAGAAGCTCTGGCTACAGGGACTCAGTTGTTTCCATCTTTCTAGATAGCCGGCTGACACATGCAGCTAAAGAGACAATAATGCATTCGATCAAGATGCACAGAATATTGACATGTGCCTTCAGCGAGGCTCAAATTTTCCTATTATTCATTGAATATTTGCAATTGGAAGCCCTAGGCTGCATAGAAAACCTGGTGTGTTTGTAAAGTTATTAGAGTCTCCGACAGTTTTAGACATATTCCATTAAAAAAAAGAAAACTGAGCTGTGCAGAATGGACACTTAAGGACCAGAATGGATCTGAGCTTGTGGAGTGAACCACACAGATCATCAGAGAAAAGACCCCAATACACCTAGTCTCCTTAGAGGGGTTGGACAGGTGCCTGTGGTTGTATCAGGGTACCAAATTGCCTTTCCTGAAACATGGGAATTGAGGGTAAACATGAAAAGCAAAGCTACAATAATTCTAATGCTCATTATATTATTGAACCATGTGACTGGGAAATGAGTGAAATTCTGAGAAAACTGGAATTTGAGGCTAGCAAATGGCCAGGTGAGGTATTATTTTTCTAGAAGTCTTTGCAATGCAAATGCATGCACTTACACACACACTCTGAGGAAATACTGTTGCATATTGGAGTTCCTTGCCCATCATAAAAAGCTTGTGACATCCCATCAATATCTAATTGTATTAGTTATTCTACAGGGGTTCCAGGAAAACTGATGGAGAGGACTCTCAGTATTGATCAACGTCCTGAAATCCCGTCCCATTGTTTACTGAACTGGTCAATTATCATTGAATTTTTCATTTTAAGTTGAAATGGAAAATTAACAAAAATTAAGCAATTTTGTAAAACATGTTATAATGAATGGAAAAGAACTGAGGTTTTAGTGTCACACTACATACTCATAGCTTTTTGTCTAGACATATTATAAAATAAATACATGTCATTATTAACATTTCAACTAGCCAAAATCATCTCCCACTACCTTTTTCTATCAAATGAAATAGAACAGAAACAATATTAACTTACCTGTTATCTTAGACTTATAATCTTCTCTCTCGAAGTCAGAATATTGAAAGTTATCATTAACTGTTAAGATCGCAACTATTATCTCATTGGTTTAATCATAAGCCAGATTTTAAAACATCTATTGACAAAAATTACATGTTAACTGTTTGAATTTTTTAAAGAACTAGCCATTTTTAATTAAATTAATTTTCTGGTCTTAAAGTAGAAAAATAGAGAATCCAGCAGGTGGATTATTTTTTAGATAGGTAACAACATAAAGTAAAATCTCCTGTATGATATAAGCTAACAGTGGAAATGTCCAGATTTTAAAATATACATAACCCAGAAATGCCAAGATGTCATGGAGAAGAATTATGGGAAATCCAGAAAAAGCAGTTTCTACCTATGTCTCATGACTGAGCTTGACACACATTTTAGGTCTGGGAAGCAACAAATGTGTGTTTGTCAGGCCTACAGAATGCCTGTTGTGGTCTCCATGCCAGCTGAGAACACTGTGACAAATACAGATTAGAGCGATAGTAAATACATTTCACACACAATCGAGGGGTTACCTTAGTTGTTCACATCTAGACAATTGTCAGTTCTAGATACTGAATATGCATTCTGATTGGTCCATTTATGGATTTATGGAACAGAAAGTAACATTGAGGGGAGCAAAAATAAGTATGCCTAGGGTTTTTCAGGGGCAGTAAAATGTGCATTTGAGAAAAATCAGGCCTGTATTATTAGCAATTAACAAGGCAGGTTAAAGAGGCGAGTAGCAGATGGAGATCAGGCTGTAAAATGACCCCACCATCATGACCACATCACCAGACAATGCCACCATGACCACGCCATCAGGATTATGCCACCAAAATCATTCCACCATGGCCATTCCATCACAGCCATGCCACCACAGCGATGCCACCAGGACCATGACATCACAGCCATGCCACCACAGCTATGCCACCAGGACCATGACCATCACAGGGATCAACCACAGTGATGCCACCAGGACCAAGCCATCACAGCCATGCCACCACAGCGATGCCACCAGGACCATGCCACCACAGCCATGCCACCACAGTGATGCCACCAGGACCAAGCCATCACAGCCATGCAACCACACCAATGCCACCAGGACCATGACACCACAGCCATGCCACCACAGCTATGCCACCAGGACCATGACATAACAGGGATGCCACCACAGCGATGCCACCAGGACCAAGCCATCTCAGCCATGCCATCACACCGATGCCACCAGGACCAAGCCATCATAGCCATGCCACCACAGCAATGCCACCAGGACCTTGACATCATAGCCATGCCACCACAGCGATGCCAACAGGACCAAGCCATCACAGCCATGCCACCACAGCGATGCCACCAGGACCAAGCCATCACAGCCATGCCACCACACCAATGCCACGAGGACCATGACACCACAGCCATGCCACCACACCGATGCCACCAGGACCATGACACCACAGCCATGCCACCACACCGATGCCACCAGGACCATGACACCACAGCCAGCCACCACACCGATGCCACCAGGACCATGACACCACAGCCATGCCACCACAGCAATGCCACCAGGACCTTGACATCATAGCCATGCCACCACACCGATGCCACCAGGACCATGACACCACAGCCATGCCACCACACCGATGCCACCAGGACCATGACACCACAGCCAGCCACCACACCGATGCCACCAGGACCATGACACCACAGCCATGCCCCCACACCGATGCCACCAGGACCATGACACCACAGCCATGCCACCACAGCAATGCCACCAGGACCAAGCCATCACAGCCATGCCACCACACCGATGCCACCAGGACGATGACACCACAGCCAGCCACCACACCGATGCCACCAGGACGATGACACCACAGCCAGCCACCACACCGATGCCACCAGGACGATGACACCACAGCCACGCCACCACAGCAATGCCACCAGGACCATGACACCACAGCCATGCCCCCACACCAATGCCACCAGGACCATGACACCACAGCCATGCCACCACAGCGATGCCACCAGGACCATGACACCACAGCACCATTACCACATCCTCATGACCACATCATCATAACTAGAGATAGAGAGATTGCTCAACCCATTAGGGAGCACAAATATCAAGGAGAGTCAGTTCTTTGATTTTGCTCCACATTATTTATAGAATGCAAGATGTCAAGAGCACGATTTACAGATAAAATCTCCTTTAGAACCTTTTTATTTCCTATGTAAATTTACCAAAATCACAGGAAAATGTGTTTGTCTTAATCTTAGAAACCTTTTATTTTGTCATTGCATCTTACCTTTTATCAGAAGTAACCTTTAAAAAAAAACATTGCCTACTGTGACCAAAAACAGTCAACAAAAAGAACAATCTTAATCGCTTTAAAGGAGTCCGATAGAGTTGTAATTTGCCTTATAAACCACGTCACTGTGCCAGAGATTTACAGCAACATGTGATCTTTAAATAGACTGTATATCACCTTCCTGATGGTCATGCAATTAAGGATCTGGACATGAGGAACAAGACACTGCCAAAAAATACTTCTCAAAAGGGAATTTGTAATGTCAGGGAAGATAAAAATAATTTAGAATTCAGGGCGACATGATTTTAATGCTAAATACTTTGTGAAGATTAAGCCCCCAAATGTCCTATCTAATGCATAGAGTCTTTACTCTGGGCAACATGGGTAGAATGAAAGGAGATTAAAAAGAAAAACTTAAGAAAGAATTTAATTAGGCAAAGAGCAAGCATATCGTA
The DNA here is from genome assembly GCF_029289425.2 of Pan paniscus. Lineage (NCBI taxonomy): Eukaryota > Metazoa > Chordata > Mammalia > Primates > Hominidae > Pan > Pan paniscus. Next base: position 95,298,554 of record NC_073266.2, on the reverse strand, counting down.
GATTTAATGAAATAAGATTGTTCAAATTATTTTATAAATAAGTAGTTTTAACAGCAAAATATGAAATGCCTATATAAAACAAAACAATGCAGTCAAGGTACTCCTTGCAATCTCTACTCAACCAAATGTTTTGGTAATTTGAGGCATTAGATTCATTGACTGAAATTTTAAAATTTTATCCAGATACTGTGTCATATACATAGAAAAGCTAAGATTGCACTTGTTAGTGTCATGACAGGCCTCACCTTCTCCCACTGAGCTTATTCGGGGCCTCTTCATGAAAATTGAGCTTAGAGTATTTAACAAAGAAAACCAATTGCCCAGACCTACTTCTATTCCCAATATACTACTGATATGAAAGGATTCTTACATCTATTAAATATAGTACTTATAAAAACAGAATATAAACATTATTTGTGAAATTATTGGATTATTATTTGTTTTTGTTCAGCTTCATGAGTTCAGGGTCAGTGTTTGTTTATTGCTTTATCCCTAGCTTCTAACACCAAGACCAGAAAATTGTAGACATGGAAAGGAGGCTTGTGGAATAAATGAATAAATAATCTCCACACTATTTCTTCAAATATTTCAAATCTCACATTGCCATGTTCCTCTTCCTTAATATATTATTATGATATATTATATGATACACTCTGAGTTGTATATATAAAACATGTGTTACGTATTGTTCATATGTAAATGCGTGTGTGTGTGTGTGTATGGGTTTGTATGGATATACTTGTGTGCCTGTAATCATGTATAAATACTATATGTACAATCATCTGTTATATATAGTTAAGTACATGTTGATAGGCTGACATGTATCTATGCATGTATATGTGTATATATAGTGTATTATACATATAATTTATTATTCTCAGGACATGAACACAATTTTTATTTTTAGTTTTTATTTTGCACACGGGCTAAAGAATATGCCTTTGCAAACCACAGGTATAGGAGTAGTTATGAGGCCAAGAGTCTGAAGAAGAGCCTGATGGCATGTGTGCCCCTTGCTCTCACTTTTCTATCCATATCTGTTGCTCCTTTTCTGTACACCAGGCACTGTGTTAGGCTCCAAGGATTAAAGCAACAGTAACAAAACCCATACTCACTTCTGCATTGGCTGCGATTCTTCCGCACGTTTAACCATTAACTTCTCTTTTGGTTAAAAAAGCTGCATTTTTATACAGATCAACCACATAAGAATTCACTTTGTTACTATTGAAATTATTTTGTTTAGTTAGAGCCTTTTTTTTTTCATTAAGCTCCAGTAAGTAAATCTAGGACGTATAATTTTTAGGAGCCAAAACATATTCCATCTTGACTGTAATTGCATCTGGTAAAACTATGGTGCCTGGTATGTATCTTTGAAAGAAGTACTGAATCCAGGAATAAATGTCCTTTTCAGATGCGATCACTGGGACAGAATGAAAAATACGATATTCCAGAGGTCAGAACACTGGAAGGTTTTGGGGCTCTCCTGACTTCCTTTATAATGTTCTTTACTGTCATTCAGTCTGTTCCAAGGAAGGTTTGAGATATTTTGTTTTAGAATTGTTTGCTTCTCCATTTCCCGTGTATCAAGGAACTGATGGCACCGATAGATACGTAGGAGTTAGAAGGAAGGAGGCCAGGGGAGCAAGAGGGCTGCTGCCGGGAGCACCATGGCGACCACCTTTCCCAGTGTGAGGCCTGCGAGGAAACGGACGTGTGCTGGGAGGCTCTGCCTTTTATGAGACACGCCACCTGGGCAACTGACCTATCTTACATCAATATCATCTGACAGGTCAGTTTGCTTTAGGTGAAAAATAATTTCTACTTGGATTTAATTAATAATAGTGCAAAACTTTGAAATTTAAATATTTGAATAAATAAAAATTTAGAACACAATTAAAATTCAAAAGTAATGTGCACAGTTAAAATATATCACAGTAATATATTTAGGTGACTATTTTAATAGTAGCCATCTTGCCCTCAATTAGGTCTAAGAAACACATGCTCTGCATTAAAGAACAATTTTAGATCTATATTTTTCCACTTACTTTATTTAGGTATAGAGCATATTTTAACCAAAAACATGTCTCTTTTTCAAGGAACTTTTATTTGTAGCACATACATCTTTGAATTTTTATGAACATAATTTTTGAAAAATTCTTTCACATAGAACTACTTCCCAAAGAATATATATTATTTTTGTCGAACACTAAAAATTAGGTTGAGGATTTCAAGAACGCAACTCTGATATGATTGAAAACAAATGTGGGTTATGTTAGCTTAGTTACTCAGCGATAATGATATAACAAATGCTGGATTTTTATCCTGGCTGAACACTCACTGGGTATTTGAAATATGAAAATTAAGATATGAGTATAAATAGAATTTCATAAAATTGTGATTTTTATTGAATAGTATAACTTACCTGCTGCCTACTTAGGCTAACAGAAATTAGACTCCTACATTAAGTCCTGTTTTGATGATTAAATAAGTGTTATGGAATATGTCATAGACGTAACTGTGCAATTTTCTGGGAGCCATCGTGTATGTACAATGATGCTTCCTGAGAAAACCACACGGACTTTAATTTCTGCCGTCTCCAAAGGAAGGTGCCGTTCCAGCGGTCTACACCGGTGCAATGCTGCCACCAGATGGTAGAGATCACTACACAGGCCTGGCTGATGTGTTTTCAGAAAGACTCAGTGAATTTCTGACATAAAAGGGAAATTTTAAATCCAAAGATCCTACCATGTACACCCACTCCCATCTGCGTGTTCACACTCCTTGCCTGCAACAAAGAAAATACTCGAGACATTAAAAGCTTTCCCTGTATGTAACAGAACAGGAGAAGGGCTGCATGTTAGTGCTTTCAGGTGTTTACTCTGTGTGTGTGGATAATGTTAACAATTTATTGAATGAAAACAGTAGAAGCTTAAAATTGTGAACACGTCAGCTGCTCCGAAACTGGCACTAAAATGGGTTTCTAGGAAAATTCAACATTCAGAGATCGACTGGACCGCTGCCGGCAGGAACTTAGTGTATGTAGACGCTGTGAGTGAAGACAGCAACAGCAAAGATGTCCTTAATTAGGACCGAAATAAATTCTGATTTGTAACATAGAATATACCTAGGAAATCACTGTAGAAATTTCCTTCTTTATCCACTGTCAAGTTAGTTAAAAAGTGCTTTCAGCTTGAAGAATGTTGACGCATAGGTGCTGGAATTCCTTCGGTAGGACTGAAACCTTTTGTGTTTCAAAGCAGAGTACATTGTTCAAGCCAGTAGATGAAATGACTCCAGTTACTCTGTCCTCATTCACTGAAGGTTTTAAAATAATATTTAATAAAGATGTCCAATAATTTGTTAGTGCAACGATAACCTAACCCTCTTTAAAAAAAAAAAAAACAGTAATAAAACAAATCTTGAGAGACTGTTTTCCTTCGAGTTCGCAAAATTTATTTCAGTGTAGAACTATCAACTTTTCACAGTTAAGAACCTCATTCATTAACTCTTTAATATGAACGATTTGCCTTTTATTACTTAGTGACAAAGTTCAAAAACATATCAATCACTGTGAACTCAGACTTGGGAGATCTTTTAGAAAATTGAACAAATACAAATAGTGTTAGGATAGAAAGTATATCTTTCAATGGTCAGAGCCTTACAAGGAGGTTAAATATTACTAGAAAAATAAGAATGTGGGTATATATATATATATTTTTTATTGATATATGATTATTTAAATACATCATTTTACATTTAGCCTTTCTTCTCATAAATATTTTGAATGTTCTAGTCAAAAATATAATATTCAAGACATTAAAATTGGTGACAAAGTATTTACAAATATTTTATTATAATTATGTGTTTCTATAGATATGTAGTAGCTTCAATACTACCTTAAAATTTATTTAAATAAATATATTTGGCTGTATATTTGCACAATCGTATGTGTTATATTTATTCTTATGTAAGAATTATTAAATCATTTTAATGAATGGTATGTCTTTAAACCTTTCTGCTTAGATATCAGAGATTATCATTGTCGTATTGAAGTGCAGCGTTACTGAATAAGAAAGTGTACTCTCTCAAAGGAAGGTTACGTTGTCAGTTAGGATGGACAACAGAATAAGTATTTTTCTGCAACAAAAAGGGACTATAAATCAAGTTGTTCTTAGCCTGTGATTAGTTCTGTCCTTCATTCTGAATTTCTTTTCTTGTGTGGATTTGAGTCAACCCATAATGTTATTTTAATTTAGTTTTTTGTATGTAATACATGCTCCCGTCAGGTAAATGAACTTGTCATGATTGAATTCAATAGATTATAATGACCTTTTATCTGCATTGCTGAGCGTTAGCTCATAGTAGGCAGGACTGGCTTAAGCGGCTCCAGATCAGGAATGAGTTCTAATTGAAAGTCTTCATCAATCTTTAATGACAGCATTATTATCATTGTTGAATGTGCTCTTCCATTTGCTTTCCCCCTTTTAGAGCAATTTTTAGCAGCTTCACTGATGCTTGTGAGGGTTCAGGAAATGGCAATGTCTGAGTTTCCTATTGTCAAACAGCCGTGACAGAACCCAGGCGGCCGCTCTTGACCCATTCCTTCTGGCGGTGCTCACCTCGGACCTTGTTCTGTAGGGACAGATCCAGCGCCAGTGCTTAAGAAAAGCCTCTGAGGAGAGCTGCTTGGGGGAACTGGTGTGATACTGTGGTAGAGCTCACAATAGAGCAAAATGGGCCAGTGAAGTGACTATTTACAAAATGTTGATCAAAAACAGCACAGATTTGAAAATGCATCCACAGGTGACAGTGTTCAACTCAGAACGAGCATTTGCTCAGTTTGATCTTTAATTCTAATTTTTAATAAAACATTCAGACGTTAGAAAGTAATTAATGTTAATAAATGTGCAGGTGTTTATAGAGTCATACATGTGTGTATTTGAGTCATATATGCACACATACACACACATACGTATTTGCATATTTATGGCTGACTGGACTGATATTTTTAGCTATGTAATGTTTCTTTGATTTTAAGTGAAGACTAAAGAAAATTCTCTTATTAAATTTTGCTAGAAGTGTGTCACAGGTCCCAAACACTTTTCTAGTACACACCTATCATTCATTGCTTACATTAAGATATATTCCAGTACTGCTGTTGAAGTGGCCATTTCCTTTGTATTTGCAAATTGAAGCACTTTTAAAAATCTTTAGTTTGCACTTCACTGTTTCCAACATTTGGCCACAATAAATATTTCCAAAAGCCCTACTATTGTGTGCTCCATTGTGAATAATTTATGCAACAAGGAGGCAGGGATTTTAATTGATAGCGATTAGTGAACTTTCTAAATCTGTAAAACTTCAACAGGCTTAAGCTTCCAATAAATGCCAGCGTCTATTTTTATGCCCCAGCCCCTATTTAACGGAAAGCCTAGTGCATCAGCCTGCAGCTGCTGGTGCTGCAAATGCCAAAAAGGGGCTTTTGTTCCACCCACCGTGCCGGGGGAGGGCCATTCTACACAAGCATTGGGAAGCTGCTGTTTGCATTTTCTTTTTGATCTTCTTACGATAGGGTGGAGAAGTTGTTGCTGGGCTTTCGTTTTTGTTTACAGAATGATATTCTGGTGACTCTCGGTTTCCTATCACCAGGGTTGATACCTAGATGGAGTGGAGGGAAGTCAGGCTGTCATGGAGGGCACAATATTATGTCGATGGAGTGCACTCGCTTAAACAGCAAGCTTGAAATGTAATAAGGAACAGCAGATTATCAAAGACCGTCTCCGTGTAGTGCACTAGACTCTGGGAGGACTGAGCACTGCAGAGAGGGAATGTGGTGAGCTGAACTGGTTCCCAAAGAGCTTTCTTTGACAATGGTCTATTCCTTCTCTACTTTTACATTTTATTTTGTATTTAAAAGTGTGCATACTCTTGAGTTTCAAATTCTTTTAGTGGAAATTAGCAATACATTTTCACAGACATGCCTTGATATGATAAAGTTATTAATCATGTAAAAATTATTAAGAAAGTCTCAAAATTTGACTTGGGTTAAAGAATAAACGTACATTTATAGGAAGTCAAGTTTTGAGGAAGTCATTTCTTATACTTTAACCCATGGTCAAATTTTGAGACTTTTTAATACTTTTTGAAAGTATAAAAAAGGAACAGAGCCCTGTTCTCAAAATTTGAGGAAGTCATTTTTTATACTTTACCCCATGTTTTCAAACTTTATAAATATGAAAAATAAATAATCCATAGTTAGATTGCTAATGAGAAGAGGAAGTTTCCCCATTTTGATTTTAAACATGTTCAGAGAATAACGCAATCAGGGATCATGGATTTCCTATTATTATTATTATTATTAATTTGAATAAAAATATTCATACATTTGAAAAATCACAATGCAAGTTAGTCAAGTAGAAGGCCGTCCTGAAGACCTTCCATTGGGGTATAAGTTTTCTGTGCATTTGGTGCTATTTTTCTTTTCAAAAAATAAACAGAGTTGCTTCTCTGGTTCTCAAAGCACTCAACATTTTTGTTTCTGCTCTTCCAACATGATTACTGTTTGAGACAATTTAAAGATGTAAACTATACCGTCTCTGTTCAGACTGCAAATGTGAGAAAGAGTAAAGTAAAAGAGGGAGGCACACATTTTGAGGAATTTTAAACTGTGACTCTTCTTAGGTTGAATATCATTATGCAAATAAGTTAGTTGTTTGTGAAAATTCAGTGCTATTATGCAAATGAGCTAGATGCTTGTGTAAATTCAGTGTTGTTATGTAAATGAGTTAGGTGTTTGTGTAAATTCAGTGTTGTTATGTAAATGAGTTAAGTGTGTAAATTCAGTGTCATTATGTAAATGACTTAGGCATTTGTGTAAATTTGATATCATTATGTAAATGAGTTAGCTGTGTAAATTCAGCATCATTATGTAAATGAGTTAGCTGTGTAAATTCAGTGTCATGTAAATGAGTTAGGTGCTTGTGTAAATTCAGTGTTATGTAAATGAGTTAGGTGTTTGTGTAAATTCAGTGTTGTATGTAAATAAGTTAAGTGTGTGAATTCAACTTCATTATGTAAATGAGTTAGGTGTTTGTGTAAATTCAGTGCTGATTATTTCCACTGCCCTCTTCCAGTCCCTTGGGATCAGTCAGAGCTTCCCCAGGAGTCCAGGTTCTTTCTCCAGTCTCTCCCCACACATCTGTCCCTGCCAGTGTAGGAGACCTGATGGACATCCTGTCCCCTGCACTCCATTGCATGGGGCTAAGGAGAAGCAGGCTGCAGCAGGTGCAAGATAAAAGCTTGGCCACTGAGGGCTCACAGTCTAGGACAGCTCCCTGCCATCACTCCACCAGCTGCCACAACGTGGGCAGCACCCAGGGATGGGAGCTAAGACCTCCTACTCACTGCTCTCTCTTCCCAGTCACTGTTTGGAAGGCGTGGCTCCTAGCATCCTGCCTTAATTCTCACTTCACACTCACATCCACATTTAAGATCTGATGACAGTCTGTTCATTCCAGCACTGGCTCTCAGCTTGCCCCAGTTCATACTTCAGAAGGCGTTTATCTGTGGCTGGCTGCGTTCACCCTTCCTCAGCTTCAGGCAGGCAGACTTCCCACAGAAAGACCCTTAAAACCCACAGCCTGGCCGGTCCACCTGCTTGGTCCTAAATTGGGCTCATAAGTCCATCCACAATCTTAAACTCAAGCGTTCCTGTCTTTGATCACAGCCTCCTTAATTAACTCATCTTATGAATTGACTGTTTTCACTGTGATCTCAAATCACTTAATCCAGCTCACTTCACCCAGCCTATTAGCCTGTTTGTAGTTACATTTGACTTTCAGAGATAAAGGATATATAAGTGCTTTATACACTTTAAAACATTCAGTAAAACTAGCTGATTCTTCATCAATCAGATATTGTAATGAAGTCCTTAAATAATATCCCAGATAAGGCCCTGGACTCTTGGGCCCACTTGATTATTGTCCTGGTGTTGAATCAATGCGCCAACAACTAACATCCTAACGACTTGGCTACACTCAGCATCACTTCTCCGTTCTTGATCTGGACCACACTGCACAAAACAACCTGCTGATGAGATCACCATGCACAGTGGTTTTTTGATTCACCTCTTTAAAAATTCTCTTATTCCAAGGAGCATTCCCAGCTTCCAGCACTAAGCTCTGGCACATAGTCGGTCTTCATGGGACATCTGTTAGTCAGAATGCTTTTCCTCCAAGCCCTCATGTCAGCCCACGTGCACTCACTCTTGGTGTAGGTTCCTGTCTACCCTGCAGAGATGAACGAGGGTGTCCACACTAACCAGCCATGATCATCCCACTATCCATGTTAAGGCAAGTCTATGCATCACTTAGACTATTTCATTCTTTACTCAGCCTGGGTGAAATAATATTTATTTCAAAGGACAACATAAAGGACCTCCTCAGCATGCTTTCTCTCTCAAGCAATCCATGTGATGTTGAGCAGCTCTGCCTCCCGTTCTCTCTCTTCATCTTTCCCCACTTTGTGTTTGTGTCCAAAGTTCTATGTCTTGCAGACTAAGGGGAAAAGCATGGGAAACATATTTTTTGGTTCCTATTGATCCTTGCTGCTGGTGGCCAATGTCCTCTCCTCTTTTGACAAACAGTTGTGTTTAACAAAAGGGTCTTGTCCGTTGTTTCCATTTCTATACAACAGCCAACAACTGTCCTTCATTTCCTTCCATCTGGCTCTTGGTCTTCCTATTAAAATTTCCTCCGGGAGGCCATTAGAAAACACAACTCCAGGTTGTTAACATCATCCTCAATCCCTGTGAGGACTCCGTAGCCCTTGGCTTTTCAGGGCTCTTTCCTGTTGCAGGCGTCTCCACGCAGAGCAAGCTCATTCCTGGATTCTGGGGCATCTCCACACAGAACAAGCTCATTCTTGGATTCTAGGGCATCTCCACGCAGAGCAAGCTCATTCCTGGAGTCTAGGGCACTAACTGCTCCCTTGCATCCTCTTCCTCCAAAGAATGTTCCTCAAAGTTCGTTTACTTGCACACTTTTCTCTCTTCAGGAGATAAATTATTTATCCTGAAGATTTAAGGTATCACCTCAATGCAAATGAGTAGCAAGTCAAGGTTCTCACTCTAACGACTTTTCAAATCTCAAGATGAGAAGCTTCAGTCCACAGTAGGACATTGCCTCTTAAACACAGCCTCAGTGATCAGAAGTGAATTATCTCTTGCCAGAACTTCCAGCTCCTTTTTCCAATGTCATTTCAGAAAAGCTTTCAACTTCCCACCAGTCAAACAGGCTGAAAGGCTTCATCGGCTCTCACTCATTTCTTTCCTATGGTCTTCCTTCTCCACTGATCACTGAGACGACTGTTTCTTCGTGTTTTCTGCGTGCCTTTTCCTTTCTACGGGGTCTATGATCAACCATGTTTCTTCTTTTATAAATCCCTAACTGTGCTATTAGAATAGCATCTTAACTATTATCCTAGTGCATCCTAAAGATCACTGGAAATTAATCTCTTTTACATTCATGACCATGCAAGAAACCTGGCTCGAAAACTTGTGAAGTTCTAAGTTTTTATGGGAAAAAATGTGTAAGTCTCTGAGCTCAGGACAGAAGGTCCTCCACAAAGCGTTCACCATTATCTCTCGTTATTACTTCCTCTCAAATCAGTTTACTTTTCTCCCAGAATAGACATAGCTCAGGGGTGTCTCTTTCTTTTGCTCCAGATGCCCTTCTACCTGCTCAGAAGTCCTGAATGTCCTATTTTTTTTTTTTTCCTCAGATGGAGTCTTGCTCTGTCACCAGGTTGGAGTGCAGTGGCACAATCTCAGCTCACTGCAACCTCCACCTCCTGGGTTCACACCATTCTCCTGCCTCAACCTCCCAAGTAGCTGGCACTACAGGTGCGTGCCACTATGCCCAGCTAATTTTTGTATTTTTAGTAGAGACGGGGTTTCACAATGTTGGCCAGGATGGTCTCGATCTCCTAACATCGTGATCCGCCCGCCTCGGCCTCTCAAAGTGCTAGGATTACAGGCGTGAGCCACCACGCCCAGCCCTGAATGTCTTTTTACCAAAACAGTACCCTCCACTGGCATGGGTCTTCTCCGTGAAACGTGCCCTGGTCATTTAACTAACAGCAATTTCTGTCGATAATCTGTGAATTACCTAAATCACTCTTTCGCCATCCAGTTGTTTATTGTTAGCTTTTTGGCTACTTAGCTGTTCTATTTTTAGTTTAAAAATATAGTATGATTCAATCCAGGTGGATCTGGGTTTGAATTATGACTCTGACTTTTTTTTATGTTTATGAAGCTGAATAACTGATTTGACCCCATGTGGTCCCCTTTCCAAATCTACAGTGACGGAGATCATTACTTCACAGCACTGTGGAAGGATGAGCCAAGGCTGTATCAATATCACATGCAAAGACTTTGATTACATAGTATGTGCTTATTAAAGTTGAGTTTCTTTCCCTTCTTTAAGGACTGACACCTAGGGCTGGCTTCCTTTTCTCTGTATCCATATCACCTAGACCTAGCATCATGCCTGCTTGTTAATAAATGTGTAGCATAGATAATTATGAGTAGAATCCAAAGGAGTTACGTTTTTGCAGGTGTGTCGGTCTAGATGCCTTTTTCCAAATGAGGCACTTAAGAACTCTACTGGAGGAAACAACACACACACACACACACACACACACACACACAAGTTTAATGCATTTATGATGAACAGAATATTATCTAATATCATCAAATTTCTTTTATTCAAGCGGGTCTTTAGAATATCATGAGATTTATAGAGCGATGCTAATATTTATAATTTAAAAGTTACAAAATGTTTTTTGAAAAGGCAGAAACAAAATACCTTTTAAAAAATGGAGAATTTAGTCTTAAGGTAAATTTCTATTCATGATTTTAAAAAATTTTGCCTTATTTGGTAATGGCATAACTTGAATCCATTTTCTTAAAGATGTTTAATACATGTATTCTTCCAAATTAATATATTTCTGTAAACAGCTATTAATTATATGCACAAATTTGATGTCTTTAATTTGGTTACTATTTTTCATCTTTCATTATTGAAGCATCAAAGTCCATTTAAGTTTCTCATAACCCCATCCAATTATCTTAAATAGCAGTTCTTAGATCATGTTGTTGCCACTGAAGAGAAAAGTAATCTAGTCTACATTTTATTGAGATGATAATTTTACATATACATTACATTTTAATATAACCACCTCCCAAACTACACGTATGACTCGTTTCACTGTAACGTAATTGAGTCTTGACACAATAGTGCCCAGGCTTCCAGCAGGAACTCATGTCCGCAGTAGCACCTGCCCCAGAGGGCATGGACCATTTCCTCACCGACAGTCTGATTAACCTTTGTACATTCATTGAGACATTATTATGACGACCTGCTTTTGTAGATTCATATAATTTTATCAGATCGATAGAGTCATGAAAAACTAGAGTTGGAACAGACCTTTTCAACAACTTTGTCCAGTTCCCTCACTCTACTGATGAGAAGCCTGAAGTCTAGGGAAGGTGAAACATCTTGCCTACGAGAACTCTATTTTCATGAATACATTCTATCTTTCTCCTCTAGTTACTTGAGAGCAGGAGCTGTGGAAGATTATCCCCACAGGGCCTCATGAAAGTCTCAGCAGTTCGACGGAAACATTTTCAAGTCAGCATTCAAGGGTTTAAAAGAACACATCAGATAGGTTACCGTACAAATCTTGGCCACAATGCGCCAATTTGAGGAAAGAATATTTATCCAGCTTGTGTTATTAGTAAAACTATCTGTATATAATGAACATACAGTGGATTTTAACCAAAGATCTAAATTCTGTTTCTTTTACCCCTAAGAAGTCCATAGATCAATTTCATGATTTGTATGGATCCCTGAAATTATATTTGAATTTCCTGTGTGTGTGTGTGTGCATTTTGCAGAAAGGGTCTGTTGTTGACAGGGTGTGTGAGCCAGTAATAATCCAGGATGGTCTGATGATGAACGCCCTTCTAGGGAGGAGAGGGCGCTTTCACACCAGCAGAACTGCTCCTTCTCTAGGCCCCGCTGCAGCAGAGCTTGCCGATCCCACCCACTATGGCCACGGCAAAGCCACGAGCGCTGTTTGGGGTTGTCGAGGCAGGGATGGTGCTAAAAACAATCTCAATCAAAAGATAAGGGAAGTGTGGCGAATTCCAGAGGAAGAAATCTGATAAAATTAAAGTGTAATAGACACTTCAAACTGTGTGATCTGACCTAATAAGTTATTAATAGGGAACCATTACTCCTCATACATTTTTTATTAGGAAGGCATTGCCTTTTTGTCAAGATTAGTGGATTATAAAATATTTGTGCTACACAATATAAATGACCCTACCTATTAATAAGTCTCTAGAAAGATATGCTTAAATTGAATTACATTAGGAAGACAAGTGACAACAGAAAATTAGGCATAATTAATGGGAACACATAAATAAACCAGATATGGAGGGAAAAGGACATTCTTCCCATTGATCATTTTGAGAATTAATTGCCGATATATTCTAATGACATAGCTACTATTACTGTTTGCATAAGGGCAGTTTTATAGAAGATGAAATTCATGTGACTATGAATATGTATTATAATTTATAGCTGGGAGATAACTAGGTTGATCACATGTCTCTAATTAGTGGACATAATTTTGAAGAGCTAAAAGCTACCACTTAAAACACAATATTGCAATGAGGGCTCATTAAAATTTGTTTCACTGGAGCAGAATTGGTCGTTTCCCTGTGAATCGAATGGTAGCTGTTACCAGTAAGCTTGAAGGAAAACGACACAGAGTCCCTGCTGAATGTGGTGGTGCAGTCTATGTCACTTTATTATTTTCCATGGGCCAGAGCCAGCAATCCACTTAGTGCTGGGATACCTCAGAGATACAGGAAATTATTTTTCACATCTCATTCACATAATGCGCGATGTGAATTGAGTTACACAGTGGACAAGCTTCCTGCATCATCTCCATTTGCAAACACATATAAGGTTTCCACTGATATCGCAGCCCCCTCCAAGTAAACACTGCCCCGACCCTGTTTCAGGAAGCTTTGGACATGAAGGATTCACTATGTGTCACCATTTTAGATTTGAATCTTTGCTGCTGTAACATGCTGATTTTATAATTACGTATGTTATTTTTTGTCTGCTTCAAGTAGTCAGCACCATACATTCTATTTTTCCTTTTGCTCACAGTAAGCAAGTCTAATTAAAAAATGCTCAACATTCAATTTAAAATAATTGCCAATGCAAAAAAAATAAAGCTAATCAACCTCTTACTTGCTAATCCATATTATTAATCCAGAATAAATGCATTAAAGCAATGTTCAGGGCCAGGCAGAGCACAACATGGGCAATAGAGTGGTGCAGCCCTGACTTCCACCTGGGCTGCCTCCCGGGAGGTGCTGTCTTGCAGGGGCCAGGCCTGTGGCTTGCAAATGTGTCACACGCTGAGAGGTTTTCACACGGATACCCTTAATTGTGTGTTTGTGTGGAGCTTCCTGCCTCTTTTTCTTTGTGGTTTAGGAGAAGGCGTGTTTTAATAATAGTTTGAGAATGGTTGACTCAATAGAAGAGAATTCCTTCTGCATGCTAGCACCATTATCACTAAACTAAGAGAGCAGGTACTTGATGCCGGGAAATGCATTCTCTTCACTTGCTTGCTTGCTCCCTCCCTCGGAACGCTGCCCTGTGACACTATGGATGGGCAAGGTCACTCTGAAATAAAGAAGCTGGGAGTCTTTTCTGAAGTTGGGGGACAGAATAGCACACTTGGGATGAAGGTTTGTGAAAAAGATGGTTATCGATGCTTCAGAGACAGCCAACACTTTGTATTCTAGTGTGATTTGCTTGCTTTTCTTGACCATAGTAGCATTACCTTTTTAATTTATATATGTATATGTATGTATTATTTTTTATCTTAACCTTTAGATTATTATATTTTTATTCAATGATCCTGGAAAATGTACCAACATTGAATTTACCAATAGGAAAGCCAAAATGCAAATCCATTCATGCACAGGCATGAGATCTCCTGGAAGACGCTTGGAAATGTGGAAAAAGGAGTTGTTTCCTGACCAGAATTACAGCCCTGACTTTGTTATCAGGGAGGTGGCCCCAGAAAATGTTCTCCTGTCTCTGACCTCATTCCGATTACATGTGAAGTGAGGAGGTTGGTGCAACAATCATAGTCTGTTCTAGAACTGGGCTTATTTAACTTTGATTACTGCTGTAGGTGTTCTTGGAGGAGTGAACAAGGGAAACACAGACATGCATTGCCACTAGTAGCCCACGCGAGGAGGTCAGAATATACACATGTGTACGGATGTGCGCTGGGAAGGGGGAGCAAATGTTCCAGTCAGCTGTGAACAATCAGGTGTGCCTGGGAGCCTGTGCCTCCCACACTATGAGGGGCATCCTGGTGTGGCAAGACCAGTCTACAGGGAGCTCTCTGTCCCAACACAGGCCATGCCTGCTGCTCTTTCCTTTTCCCGTAACTAACTCTGCACCCATCCTCCTGCAGCTGGCCGCCCGCTCTGCACATGTGCTCATCCATGTGCCGGCTCCTGTGCGGGCCAGGAAGGCATCCCACACCCCTCCAGGTGGCCTGCCGAGCTGGGCTTTGTAACTTCAGTAAACACAGGGTAGAGGCTCCTCTTCCTCTGTGAGGGCAATGTCTTGAGAGCAAAGGAGATGCATTCACACACGTAGACTAGAACATCACAAGCTGCACTGACCCATTGGAATCCACTCTTGGGCATAGCTGTGACCGATGTTTCCATGATTCTGTGCCAGTGTTAGCTTTATGCTTGAGGGAGTTTAATTACAATTTGGAAAAATCATGAAAATTTGGAGTCGTCAACATTGTAGATCATCATCATCATCATCAATAAGTACATTTCTGAGTCTATCTCAGGCTTGCTGTGAGTCCAGTTTTGTGCTTCCTTGGGGCGGCAGGAGAAGGGAGGTTGTTGCTGCTGGGTGGAACCAGCTGGCACCTGCAGCTCCAGGAAGGCCAGGAAAGACATGGAATGCCATCCACAGGATCAGGTACAGATGGGTGGCCATGAGGTTAGGGTTAGGGTTAGGGTGGCCACAAGGCCAACTTATTTGCGGAACTGGAAAACCTTGAAAGGCCCTGGAAGTTCACTCTGTGAAAGGTAGCTACTATTCCTTTAATATCCTAAACACATGATCTACTTATTAACAGAAAACTGGATTCTAAGCCATTTAGAAGCCATGCTCAAATCATGATTGAACAACCCCCCCAACATTTTCTAAATTGCATCCATATTGTTCTTCTTATGTATTTCTTTCTACTTTCTTAGGCATTTTAGGAGGTGAATTCATTGATATCAAGCATCAATGCTGTTTATCATGTGGTTGTTTTATCGGCTTCTATCTGCCATGTTTATCACTCTGTTGCAGCAGCTGCTCATTTCTCCATTTATTCTTGTACTTCCATCTTTTAAATAAACTGTCCAGTTTTTCCCCTCAAAAATATAGAATTTTATTAATGCAACCTCACTGATTTTACAGAGAAACCCATCTCTACAAGCTGCAAGATGTGCATCCGTCTTTTAGTGGCTGCAAAACCAAAGACCTCACTGTCTCATTTTTCTCTTCTGTAGAATGAGGGGATTAGATCAGCCGCTTCTCCACAATTCCATATGGCATGAGTTTTAACACATACTAGTTATTAGTTGCATAGGTGTTTATTCTATCCTCCCTGAACCCTTGTATGTCAGAGGCTGTGAGTGATTCCCTACTCGTGGGTAAGAACACTCTCAGCTGATAGTAATTAAGCAACTGAGCATGTGCTGGAGAAAATACCGCAACAATGAATAACAGAACATTCCTCAGCACTGGGAATTTTTCAGCAGAATATTTTCTCCATTGCACTCAACATTTTAGTCTGAATACAAAGGGGAAAAGAGACTTTCTTAATATAGCAGGAGCATAATGCCATTTTCAAAGTAACTTTGCTCCAAATAATAACAGAGCAAAATAAACTAATTATAGAAAAATTAGTATCTAAACATTATTATCTCTCAATCAAAGTCAAGATGACCCCACACCATAGGTACCCATCAAACAGGGCAGCATTTTCCAAGACACAGAGTCTAGTTATTCAAAGATGACTGTATTTTGCTCACAAAGAAATCCTAAAACTTGCTGGCTTCCTTTCTCCCAGATTCTTGGTTGCTTCCCCTCCTTCAGACAACATTCCTGCTCCCTGGCAATTTACATATTTGTCCACATTGACCTCTCCAAAGATTCATA
The DNA here is from genome assembly GCF_029289425.2 of Pan paniscus. NCBI lineage: Eukaryota > Metazoa > Chordata > Mammalia > Primates > Hominidae > Pan > Pan paniscus. The sequence continues at coordinate 95,282,223 of NC_073266.2, read as the reverse complement.
TCTAGTTTGTTGAGCATTTTTAAGCATTCATTGCATAGATATTATGGAGGATCTGCACCAAACATTTAATTGCAGATTTTTGTGCAAGATGCTGAATTCACATTCTCTGGTTCCTGAGGCCTCTTTAAGCCCATGGTGCACTTGTGTGTAGGGATGAGCATCTCACGGCCCAGTTCTTCCTGTTCTATTGCTGGCTTCTGGACCAGCAGTGGGTCTGTGTGAATGCCCTGGGGTGGCTGCTGCAAAAGACCACAGATTAGTGACTTAAGACCACAGAAATATATTCACTCACAGCTCGGGAGGCCAGACATCTGAAACCAAGGCCTCAGAAGGGCTGGCTCCTTCTGGAGACTTCTTTAGCTCTGGTGGCTCCAAGCATTCCCCGGCTGGCAGACACATCACTCCAATCTCTGCCCCCACCATCACACGGTCTTCTCCATGCATCTCTGTCTCTTCTCCTGTAAGGACACCAGTCATCAGATTTAGGGCCTACTCTAAACCAATATGTCCTAATCTTGACTTAAAAGATACTGTTTCCAAATAAGGTCATCCTTGGGGGTTCTGGGTGGACATGGACTTAGTGGGGGAGCACTCTTCACCCATGCCAGGGCCTGGAAGCCTTCCTGAATTCTCCCAGCCTCAGCTTTCCTTTCCTTGTCCTGTGTTCACTCTGAGACCTCAGTGTTCAGCTTGCGGGTGTTAATAAAGGGCCCTCTACCTGTGTGCGAAGGTCCAGTTACAATGGCTTCCAGACAGGAGGGTGTCTTTCCCTCTCGGAGCCGAAGTCCCACATAGTTGATAACACTTTTGAAGAGCGACATGATTTGAAATTCTCTAATAGGACCCAAATGAATTGCTACATATTGCAGATAAAATATCCCAAAGGAGTCCATTAAAATCACTGATAATGTAATGCATAACTGTAAACCATCTCTGTCTCCTCTACTGGGCGCTGCTGGCAGGTTCATAACCTCATCAGGAAACTTCCTTGCCCAGGTCCCAATCTTGAGAAAGGTATTTATGACACAGATTTCACTTACTACAAAGACATTTGAGGTTTTATTTTTTGCTTTTCCTTTTTAGGTTTAGAAAAGTTCTGAATCTTACCCTGTATTTTCAAAAGGAAAAAGTTGAGCATTTGAATGTAGTCAATATTTTGTGTACCACATTGCTTCTGCACTGTACATATCCTATGTGTAAATCCATTTTAAAACACTGATAGGAAAAGAATTCATCTCCTGTCTGGAAACACTGTAAAGGTTCTAGGCCTTGAGCTGAGACAGAGCTGGCAGGTAGTGAAGTCAAGTTTCAAGTTATTTTTCCCCAGCTTCCACAAGGAGATCTTCTGGGACACCAGGGCTCATGATAGGAGATGCACCTCCCCCCCAAGTCATGTTCCTCTCTGCCCCGCAGTATGGAGAGGGGGGAAATTTTATGGGTGCCTTCCTGCTGTAAGAAATACCATCCATATTGTCAGGCAACTAAGGTCAACTTCAAATGGAAAAATCCAGAAGAATAGAAGAACATGGTCCATATTTTCACAGCATTATTATCTCTGAGCGTACAGACCATGCATCATTTTTGTTTTCTTCTGTTGCCTTTATTCCATGGCCCAAATCCTTTATAATAGGTTAGTATACTTTTGAATAATATTTTTAATGTTGACTTAAAAATGCAGTTTTCCTCTCTGGTTTTGCACACACCCAGCACACAGCTTTTGCTTGTCAGCTCTCACTTCCTTTCCACATCTGTGCAGAAGCTTGGTCCACTTCTCACCCTTTTTCCAGCTGTAACCACTGAAGAGGCTTTGGAAACAGACTCCTCCTGCACACAATTCAGCCCTGTCTGCTGAGCGTGGAGCAGCAGACGCCAGCACCAGCCTGTTTGCGTCATGGACTGGGGTTCCAGCCCAGGCCGCTCACAGCTGGAGTCTTGGGGGTCATCGTACAATGTGCTTCTTCCGCGGGGCTCGGCAATTGTGGAAATGCCAGTGATAAATATTAAATAATAACTTCGTGCCAAACCACCGGGAAAATGAAGCAAGCATTCAGCAGCTCTCCTAATTCCTCCTTTTATTCCTGCTGTGGAGTGGTCTAGCAACGACACACTGAGCAGCAGAATAGAGCCGCGGGGACGAAGGTTCGGGGCCTCTTACCGAGTTGTTTGTGCACTGATTGCCAGGTACACCTGGCCGCTGTATTTAGATTTGTGCATTTCTTTGTTTCTTTCCACGTACATATTTAGGTGATTCAAATGGGAGAACAATATTTGTAAAGCCTGCATCAACACACACATATGACTCTTCCTTGGAAAATGGCAGTTTGTGATTTTTTCTTTTTTATACGAACCAGTACTTAGAGATGACTTTATATCAAATAATGTAACTTTTTTCTGTAAATTTAGCATCATCTAAAAAAAATCAAGCCAGTGTTTTTGGCCCTTATTCAACTATTTTTTTAAAGAATAAAAAATTGCTTGTGGTGATTCCTAGCTTTTAAAATACACACGTATCCTCTTGGTAATGAGTAAGTGTAAATTTATCCTCAATATTTAAGCAGGTCCAGTTTGGAATCCTCCCCTCACTTGTCTTGGGCCCAGTGCCCTCTGGTGGCTTTCCCTGAAAGTGCGGCTCCAGGTGGCGGTCCCCCAGGGGCCCGTGGGGCTGGGAAGCGCTGGCCCCTCTCTGCACATCTAGAGATGTTTTTCTTGTATGTACTGAATGCTTTGGAGACATATGTAAAGAATATTATCTTTCAGCTAAAAACTCTCAAGAATGTCTCCATTGTGTATCGACATGTTATTTTTAGCAAAAGGAAAATTCTTGTATGCTACATGAACTAAATTCATTCCATTACACCATGCTGGGAAAAATATCAAAACTACACCCTAGTTGGCCTCTGAAAAACTTAATAAAAAATGTAAAAATAAGAGAAAAAGAACTACTGGCTAAGAGTGTAGAAAAAACCAAAGTGTTCCAAAGTAACTCCCCTACAGGTTACAACCTTTCCGCAGAAGCACTGCTCCTTTCTCTAAGAGTCATACAAGGTGTCCTGCAAAGACAGTCACGTCAGCATGACAGCCAAGGCTCTCCCGGACCACCAGGCTTCTGACCACTTTCTTGCCAGGCAGAGGGAGAAGGAGGCCAGGCGGACGACTTCTGGAATTCGGCTCGAGTGACGAGAAGAAAGTGCTGGAAGACATCAGGCCAAAGGGAATCATGCCTCTGATATGCACACGGGGAGTTGGAATTTCTTGCACAAAATGCAAATCAGTAAATATTAGTTAACTAAGCAAAACATTCAATCTTTTGAAATTTTGTTAAAGAAAGCAAAATTTGATAACTCATGTTTTTAATTTGGCCCCCAAAATCTATATGCTTGTCCAGGCACAGCTGGTAAGGGAACCCCTGCTGGGGGTGCTGCTTCCATTAATGATGTGCTTGATTTCACTGTGACCACCGAGCAATGCTCAGTAGCACCGCACATCTCTGGGCCGTAGCTAAAGCACTTGTTCATCGTGGGCTAACTGGACTTGATGCTCTCAGTCCCCTGTGTGGTAGTTACTAATATTACCATTATCTGGAAGAAGGTTCAGTTTCTACACCTGGTCTGTATAGGAGACACCTGAGTCTTTTGAATTATAAAAGCAATGTTGAGGTGCAGCAACAATAGGCTTTAAAGTCAGAGTAAGTTTCCTCAACAATTAAATTATATATTGCAAGCAGACCTAACCAAGGCAAGGAAACACGGCACATGCTTAATATACCGCTGATTTGCATGTCTTCACATCTGGTCCCAGATTCCAAGTTCTTTCCTCTCTAACTCACTGACTGTGTCGCTGTGGCCTTCCTCTGGTATTCATCCTTTGTCTTCCTGAGCTGGTGGAAGCTCCCTGTTACCAGCTTATTTGTCTCTGTGCCTTCCACTCACGCGCACCCATCCCAGCAGTATCCTCCGTCCGCCTTGGACATGACGTTATTCATAGCTCACTCATCGTCCTGCCCCTTGGTGGCCTTCCACACCACTGGAGCCCTCCCACCTGACCTCCCCTGATGTGGCACGTCCCACCCCTTGGTGGCCTTCCACACCACTGGTGCCCTCCCACCTGACTTCGCCTGATGTGGCATATGGGGCTTCCTCACAGCTCCTTCACACTCTACCGGACTTTCTTATCTCTCACTGTGTGTGAGCCTTTAAGGGCATTATTTGTGTTTGTTCTTATGTAGCTACCAACTAGACCAATGCCTTCCCTTGGTAGGGAGCACACTTAAAGCACGTTAAGTGTACAGACAAACAGACAAAGCAGTGTCCCGCTCCTGACAGTTAAATAAAACATCGATGTAAAGCAAAATAACCACCCTCAGGATGTGTGGCTGCTCAGTGAGATGTGTGCCTGGAAGGAAAAGCACAGAGCTCTATGGGCTGGGGGCAGAAAGTGACCCTGGAGAAGCGCACCTGGAGAAGTCTGCTGAGATCTGAAGGATGAGGCTGCGGGAAAGAAGGAAAGAGGGAGAGCAGCATGGTCCAGGAAGACGTCGCACGCAGAAGAAATGTGTGGAAGGCTGGGTTGGGGGAGGCAAGAAGCACAGAGGTGCCCTTGGGACCATGGACAGGACCTGGGCATTCACCCTGAGGGCAGCCAGCACTTTTCAGTGGGGACAGCAGAAAGCAGGCAGCATGGTGAGCAGAGGTGCTTTTGAAGAATGTCGCTTTGGCTCCTGGATGAACAACCAATGGTGGTGAGCTCTGGGTGGGTGAGGACATTCAGCCAGCTGGCTGGGGTCTGGCAGGTGCACAGGTGCGAAGAGGTAATGAAGAACTGCTAGGGTTCTGGCTCAAACAACAGGTTTGAGGTCAGTGACAGAGAAAACACCTGAATCGACCCAGATTTGAGGGGTCCTGTGTCCATACATGCCTGCTTTGGATTTTCTTTGAGATGTCCACATGAAGAATAGATTTAGAGACTCAAAGCTCACAGGAAAGCTTTGGTCTGAAAACAAGGGTTTAGGAAAGCAAGTCAAGCAGGTCAGTGTGAAGAGTCGCTGTGCAGCTCTGGGGGCCCAGCTCACGTGTGCGGTCAGGAAATGTGCCACAGTTCAGATGGGCTGAAAGAATGGCTACAGTGGGATGGACGTGGCCGTGAAGCACAAATACTCTGAAAACAACTTGGCGTTATTGGGTAAAAATGAAGATCTACCACCTCGCAATTTCTCCCCTAAGTGTGTCTTGGAGAAATGGTTGTGTGTGTGAACCGATAAGCATGTGTGTATAGTTCCATCCATACATATGGATGTTTTAGTCTTCGTGTTTGGATAGGGACTTCAGGTTCTTTTAATTTTTGGCTTTTACACATAATTCTGTTATGAATATATATGTATGTGTATATATATATAATTGTGTATATATAATTATAAGAGGCAAACATTCAAACAATTTAATTGCATGTTTATCATAGAACAGATATGTAATTTCTGGCATAATTCAATTGAATACTCTAGAAACATAGAGTAAATAATATCAACCTATTCATAACAAAATACGTTAACCTTAAAAACATTATATTTGCAAAGTAAGGAAGGCACACAATAATACATAGAGTATAATTTCTATTCATGTCAAGAAACAGGCAAAATGAAATGATCGGTATTTTGGATATGGAATGGCACTTTAATTAAAAGCTAGGAAATGATGATCAGGAGGGGCAGAAGAGTGGTTTCCATGACAGGAATGATGGGTTGTGATCAGGAACTAGAAGCCAAGGGGATTTGGTTCTTCCTTTTTTATACAAGCTGAGGACCTCAGTCTTTTAATTGGTAAAATTAGACTTCTCAAATGTGATGAGATTAATGATACAGTTTGATTAAAATCTAACATCTTTCTTTCAGTTTTCTGTTTATTTCATCTTTTATTTACTTATTTTTTCCTCTTCCTTCTTTTGGTTTAACTGATCATTTGCTATGGTTCCATTTTATCTCCACTATTGATGTATTCATGCCTTTAAAAAACAATTAAAGATGGCCTAGCATTTACAATATACATCTTTAATTACTCAGAGCTAGCCTTCAAGTAATGTTGCACTGCTCACAACAGTAACATGGCCTAATCTCCAAATTTGGTCCTTCCTACTTGCAGGGACTCTGCATTTCAAAACTCTCTCCTTTCATTACAAGTGCGTTCCCACAGTAGCTTTACTTGACATGAGTGATCATTGTTTTCCATGGTCTCTGGACACTTTCTTCTTCTCTCCATCATCTTCAAAACATTGAGGAGAAGCATTTCTTCTCTGAACGCCCCCTTGTGTTCCTGTTGCTCTCTTTCCCAATATGGCCACTACAACTGTTTTGCAAAGTCATACAGAGCTTCAGGCCACAGATTTCTCCTGCCACTCAGACCTCCTTTGCCTCCCACTCTTTCCCAGCCGCAAGCCCTTCCTTGGCCTTCCAGCCACTGAACAGAAGAGCTCCTCCTCTTCCTCCTCCCCTTTCTCCTCCCCATCCTATTCCCCTTCCTCCTCCGCCTACTCCGCTCATCTTCCCCTTGCTCCAACTTCCCTTCCACACTCAACAGCAACCTGTGATCTTCCAGAAGATAGGGACTTAGGTTACTTTGTGTTCTATCTTCTGCCACACGTGAATATTACTCAGGAAGAAGATATTGAACAAATATTTCATGAGTACAAGGATGACGTTCGCTATGTTTAAGGTAACACAACACAAGAACAGTCCGCTTTGTGTGATGTACTCTGTGTGTGTTTGTGTATACCCCGCATATGACTTTGTCTTGTCTTACAGGTAAAAGTACAACTTCAAGTACCACTAAGTAATACAGTTTTAAGGTTCTATGGACCCTAGATGTAGTACTTCAAATTGAAATTTTTATTTCTTGCTCATTAGAGACTCTATCTGTATGTGAGCCTTGGGATAAAATATCTCAATTTCTATTCATATCTAATTTCTACTTCTATGATATTAATATTATATAGTTCACTTCGTTTAAAAAATACTTACTATCCTTGTTATTGTAGCAAAGCATTTGCTCATGCCTTTAAGAGAAAAATACGATTTCTTAGATATAAGATGTTTGTCTTGCCAAAATACTCCAAACTTTTAACTTCACCTTTCACCTTAAATCCAGAAGCAACAATACAATTAACTAATTCTCTCCTTCCATAGTAAAAGCATATGTGCTCCTTTAGACCTAAATGACATTTCATTGAAAATTCCTTTGCTCTTCAGAATTGTTTAATCTTGTGTGGGATAATTTTTGTGATATGGTTATTGAAAGATTCTGTTTTCTTGCAAAGCCAAGTCAGAGGACAATATTTCCAACCACTCATCCTCTGAGAGGTGGCTCCTAAATGCTTCTCCCATCACTTCCTGTTCCGTGTGGTCCATAGGGCCTTGATGGTAACTGTCCAGGCTGTAGAATGATGTCCCACTGAAGAAACGCTTTGTTGTGCCTCCCAACAATGGATCTTTCCCAATAAAGTTGGAGAGACCAAGTATCCAAGTTGCTTGAGAATGTGAGCATGTTTAAAAACAGGTCCCTGGAAGGTTCAGACTTGTAACTATTGGACGGCTCTGAGGAAATATGTTTACTCTTGAGAAATCATTGTTTCTCACCTATAATATCTCAGGGTTAGAGTCAAGAAAGAATATTTGTTATAACTTCTATGACCTTAATCATCTTTTTCCTGAGATGTATATATCAGTGGAACTCTTGCACTTGAATATTTCAGTCTGATGAGCAGGTGCAACCCGATAGCAGTGAGCCTCTATGTTGGCATCAACATCATCTTTCCTCCAGGACACAGGATCATTTCTTGCGTTGCAAGCAAAGGAAAAAAAATAGCTCTCCAAATAGAATAGCTCATCTTGATGTGTGCAATTTAAAGTGACTTAACTCTTTGACAGTTAAGCATCAGCATTGAAATGTTTCTCTCTCAGGACTCGCCCTCCTGCCAAATGCTTCATTTATGGTCAATTTGGTAATTGGGGGCGAGTTCATCTGTTCTTTTAATAGCGCTTGCTGAAATTCCGGAGCCACTCATGGAATAAAACTGTTGTGCACAGCCTCATGATTTTCAACATTTATTACACCCATTGTGTAATGTCTCTTCAATCGTCACCATTTTTATAAGTTTCTACTGATTCTTTCTCCTATCAGCTCTTTGGAAGTGATTCCGTATTTTTACCGTCATCATAATTGTGTTGCTTTATCAGTCAACATAATCACGGCTCTCAAGTCTTTACAATGAGTCAATTTGACTAATTTTATTTTAGAACGACACTGTGAGGTAGCAGTGTGCCCTCATTCATGCATTTAATACTTTGCAAAATTATTCCAGAGTTGATGTGACTCATCACACTAGGAAGTAAGTAGACTGCAGATCCCCAAATTAGAACTCACGGCACTAATTTCCATATAATTGTTACATTGTTTACTCAATGAAATGCCTCCTCTATCACACACACACACCCACGAGAGAGAGAGAGACAGACAGCATCATCCGTGTCAGTGCCAGTATCATGTCTGATATCAGGGTCTTGATGGGTGGATGAGAGGGAAGGCAACACCTGATTTTCTATCACGTGGCAAACTCAAACACCTTTATATATGCAAAATATTTACATCACAGCATAACAAGAAAATGTATTTTGATTCCAGCCCTTTGCTTTGATAGGACCATAGCTAAACCATCACAGCTCAATATGGTGAAGTTGTTTTAAACACTAAAGAAGATTCCAGAATATATTTTAATAAACCACTCGGATATCTAACCCTCAATGTCTTATACATATTCCAACCTAAGACTTCTGCATTGTTATTTAAGTATATTCATTGTGTTCTCTTCCTAAGTAAGAATTTAAAGTTTCTTTTTAATTAAACACTTTAAGCCACCCAATCCTCCTTGCACTGCCTGTGAAACGACTTACTCGGTGCGTTTTACTCTGCCCTGTTTATTTACACACGTGTTTCACAGGTGCTTGGAGGAAAGACAGGGCTTGTGGCCCGTGCTCAGTATGCTTCTGTGAACTGTTCTAGAATTTGTTGGGGAGCTCTCATGAAAGTCACATGGAGAGCCTTCCGGATTTCCAAGGAAAGGGCTTCACTGTGCTTGCAGGCGGAGTGGCACTTCGGTCTAATATCAGTACTAACCGGGAGACTCTGTATTTAATTGAGGTAGATAATCTGGATTTTACAAGTTGAGACAGGCGTCATATGTATCTTTACACAGCTAATGAGGTGAGCAAGGGGATTTGGAAAGAAACTTTTCATGTTTTTCAAATTTTCATTGGTATAAATGATGATTTCAACTAAATATAAGTTATTATCATTACTTGAGTTTTCATTTGTTTGGTTTAGGTTCATGTTACTCAGTGTTTTCCCCAAACAACACTGAGATCAGCTTCAGAATTTGGGTCACTTTAAAGATTCTGCAACTCTGTTCTCCAGTTTTCTCTAAAACTACTCTTGTCTACTTTTCAAAGATGAAATCATATTATTTTCCACTTAAAATTTACTTGAGTCATATTTCCTTGGAGATAAAGCATTCTCACCCTCACACTATCCTTTTAATAATGTTGATGAAAACAATCCAGGCCATGTTTACAGAAGATATAATCAAGGGTGTAGCACACAACAAAAGACTCCCATGATATCCTAAACATTCCTGTCTAAGGTTTGAGGGGTTCGTCCGATACCTTGATGAATTGGAAGACATGCCAAGTCCTATGATAGCTTCACCAGTCATTTCTCAAATGATTTGAAGAAGGTCCAATGTCAGCTATATAATGATGATGAAATTTTAGTACCATAAAAAAACACCCTTCATTCAAGGATACAGGATACTACCACAAACTATTTTCTTTGACATTTTCCATCAGTAAAACCATTATATTAATACTTTTACCGCTCGAATGGAAGCCATTTGTGATGGGCTTTTTTAGTTGTCTTAAGAATAGGCAGAATTCTTTTTTTGTTATCTTTTTTACAGCTTATGGATGGAAAACAATTTCCCTTTTACAACAATCCAATATTCATAAGTCCAAATCAAAAATACTATTTTGAATAAAACATTACCTAAATATGAACAAATAGATTCTTTTACCAGCTAAGTAAAAATTATTTTAAACAACATATCTTCTAGGTCTGAGAAAAACAGAAACTTTAATGTGATCTGAATGGCTTCTTGTCTGATTAGTTTGGCAGGATCTGATGAGTGCCTGGTCTCATCAATCAGGTTAAATCTATGTCAAGATCTACAGGTCAGATTCAGGAACTACTGTAAGAACACAGTGGCCAGACACCTGTCATATAAAGGATTTCATTTATATGATTCATGTCCTAAATTTGTTATACTGAAATTGTGACGTTACAAAAATTTGTTGATAATATCGTCCTTATAAAAAAGAGCTGCTTTCATCTTTCATCATGAGGGATTTCTGGTATTACAGGCACTTTTCCATGTAACTCTATAAGCAAGTGCATGAAATAACATTATTCTATATTTAAATGCACATTATTTAAATATAGAATAATGTTAGATAATACTAACATTAAAGATTTGGTATTTTGATTTGGTTTTTGTTCATTGATTGGGGAGTGATTTGACAATTTCCATTTAATAAAATGCAAATTTTAATCTTTTCACCAGTCTCCATGGGTTGTTTTCAAGTTAAATGAAACTTCTCCTTGGAAATCTCTATAACTGTCTCCACTGACCTTCTCTGGGGTTTTCAATCTTAGCTGTGTTTCGGAGACATGGTCCTATTAATTTGTACTTTATACAAGTGTTAGATTATTCTGTCCTTAATTATACTCTGTCAGTTTCCTGGCTCCGTGATCTGTAATTATGGAGGTCTTTCCTTATGGCTGGGTACCATGTTGGTATCTTTCCATTCTTCAGAAATCGTTTCTATTCTTGGAAATGCAGATCTTCTTCCTTCAATTTCTGTTCCTTTAGGACACTTGGATGACTCTTTCCTAAACTAAAGGGTAATTTGATACCCTTAACTTACACCAAAATACGTGCTTAAAACTTTTCAGTTTTTAGGTTAACCCACAATATCATAATTAACAGGAAAGAAATCACCTTGTAAGTTACTTGTTCATGTGTTTTATACAATTATCAAGTAATCAACAACACAATGAAAGTAATTGCCTTTTAAAAAATATTCTTCTGATTGTATTTTATCTTATCTCATTTTATTAAGAATTAGGAGCTTATTATGTTTCCCAGAAAATGAAATAAAATGAGGAAGTTCTTGATCCAAATAAGATACTGTGTTTTTTCTCTTTCAGTTTAAACTATATATTTAAAAATTGGTTTATATGTGGAAACAGAAAAAAATTAATTATAATTTGTTTCTTAACCCTTCCCAAGATGCTGTTATCTACAAATAATTTTTCTTCATTCAGTGGTAAGCGATATTCAAACAAACTAATTTGCAAAATTTGCTGCTCAAAATGGAAGCCATTTGTGACTGGCTGTTTTAGTTGTTTTGAGGATAGGTGTAAATTTTTTTGTTGTTAATTTTTTTTCAGCTTATGGATTGAAAACAATGTCCTTTTATAACAATATAATATTAATAAGTCCAAATCAAACATCCTCTTTTGAATAAAACATTACCTAAATATGGAAAAAAGATTCTTTCACCAGCTAAATAATACTTTATTTTCATTTTTATGGGGTTGAGGATGGTTTCACGAGTATTCTCATTTCCGTCTAGCTTCAAGCAACAAAAGACTTCAAAATTCCTTAAATTTTCACAACATATTCCATAGTTAATTAATTTTATAAATACTTTAAGAAGATATATTTAACTACTTCACATAATGTAGATTTATATTATTATTATTGAGACAGAGTCTTGCTCTGTTGCTGAGGCTAGAGTGGTATGGTCACTGCTTAGTGCAGCCTCAATTCCCCAACTCAAGCGATCCTCCCTCCGCAGCCTCCTAAGTAGCTGGCACCACAGGTGCATAACCTCACCCAGCTAGTTTTTAAGTTTTTTGTAGAGAATGGGTCCCACTATGTTGCCTAGACTGGTCTTGAACTCCTGGGCACAAGTAGTCCTCCCACCTCACCCTCCGCTTTTATATGATTACATGTTGAAATTCTAAACACATTTCCTCACATAAGGAGGAATGTGTGATGATTTCACATAATGAATGATTCAGGACACAGTTTTTTTCCCACTTTTTATTTTTTATTTTCCCTCTTTACAGTAATATTTCCTTAGGAAACAGTGTCATTGCATAAGTAAATTATGAAAATGTACAATAGTTATATGAAGGGTTCATACTCTTTTTTTCTGGTATTGAAAAAGTTTGAGACTGATCTTAATGTCTGCCTACTTTTCAAAGATGAAATCATATTATTTTCCACTTAAAAATCAATATTTATATTTAAAATCCACTTTGATTTTAATCAGTTAATTAAATGGAGAATAGTCAAAGGAAGAAATAATGAATTTACTAAATGTGCTGCAATGCAATAAATATACATTTTCTCCATCATTGCAAATTCATTCCTTTTTTCCAAATTTTATTAATTTCGAAGTGTTTCATTGCCTCTATTGTGACGACTATATGTCCACAAAGCAGAGAAAATTTTCAAGTATTCTGAACCCAGTTGTACACATTCTTAGTGATTCCAGTGGCTAAAAATCTTTGACAATATTCTAATTTTTGTCCTACACATCAATTGTCATGACACTGATGAAATGACATTAATCTTCTTTTATATAAGATTGTTTTCTAGACTATTTAGATGCTTCCTAAGCATGAATGTTACCTCAATTCTACTTTATTCATTATATATGCTCTTCAAGGAATATGCAAGTATATGTCTTCTTTTTTGTTTTAAAAGCGATTCTCCAGGGGGTCAGAAATGGGTGTTATGCTTCACACTAAACAAAATATCTTGAATCAATGCTTATCTTCCAGGGAACGCCCTCTGTGAATCACAACTTCTCATTTATACTCTTAGCAGGACCACGGGAAGCTTTACAAGTGAGAACCTAGAGGTTAAGTAGCTTGGCCACTTTTCCAAATCAGCCATAGACTAAGCCTTCCCATTGGCATATGTTGGCTGAAGTTGTTTTGTGTGAGAATTCAGGGAAAGAAAACATTTGTACACACAGACACACACAGAGGAGGGCCTGCCCCGTTTCCATGTATATTACACAGGGCACACACCTATACTAGGATGTGATGAATTGTAGAACACATTTCCATATCAAAACCTAACACAATTCATTTGGAATCTCATTTCAAAGTTGTCCTCAGTTTTGCAAATCTGATACTCATATATAATCCTGTTAGTATTTAAAACTGCATATGTTATGACATTTTAACACAGAAGAAAATACCTTGTTTTCAGAAACTCTAAAGTGTTTAGAGGCAGAATGAATAAAAATGCTTAAATTAGTTAATTGTCATGTATTTATTAATGTTGAAAAGACACCAAATAACTGTTAGTGTTGCTTCACAGTCAGCTATTTTTAAAACTATCTTATAAATTAGACCTCCTAAATCAGACGGTATTTTTCCTCACACATTTTATTATTAAAGACAATTGGTTTAATTCACCATTTGTCTTCATCCCCAGGTAAATCTTCCTCATCACCAGGAGACACCGGCAGAAGCTCTGTGCATCGCTCCAGAACACACCGTCATCTGGGAGGTCCTGGGTTATTGTTTTGCTGTGAAGGATGCCATCTAGATTATTCACAAAGTTTCTGTAAATTCTAAAATTGTATGCAGTCATATATGACTGAATTCTAAAATTCTAAATTTCATATATGACCGCATAAAATTTTAGAATTTACAGAAACTTTGTAACTCATCTAGATAGCATCCTTCATAGCAGAAAAGAGAGAGAGTTTAGAACAATGACACAGGACCTTCCAGATGACTCAAGACTGGGGAGACCCAGGGTGAGAGAAGAGAGAAGCAACTCATGTTGCCTTTGAGAAGACAAAGGAGGAAGCAGAAGGAAAGGAAAGAAAAGAGAAAGGGACACAGAAAGGGCTCAGGAAGGTGGAGAGAAGGCCCATCAAAGGAGGAATGGCAGCCTGCCTTCCAGGCCAAGGGGTCCAGCGGTCCTTCCTCATTAGGAAATCAAGTTAATTTCCTGTACCTGCAAATGTTTTTCAACAAAACAAACGACTTTGTTTTCTCCTGTGTAAAAACATCAACTAGATTGAGTGGATACCCAACAAACTCTCACAGGAACAGATGGAAAATAAGTGAAGGACCATCACAGTGATGCAAACAAACTGCTTATAATGCTTCTCACAACTATGGTATTCACTTAACCAATAAAAACGGAGAGAAACGGACTGTGATCTCAGCACTGGAGATCAAGGGGTCACAGAAACAGGCATGAGAGTGGCCCTGATGGAGCCCACGTTCTGGGAATGGACAAAAGTTACACAATCAATTATTTCAGTAGAAGCCTGACGACTGAGACAGAGTGCATAGGAGTGGCAATGTCACTGGCCCACATGTCAACAATGCTGTCTGCAATTCTTGCGTTTCCTGGAACTTAAGTAACAGTTGAGTGTAAGGGAGCACATCACGTTACTAACAGGTGTCCCTGGATTATAAGACAAGCCCCAACTCCACCCTAACTGTATTTTAGAATTGAAAGAGCTTCATTTTGTGCCCACTCTAGTAGAATGGATGACAGTTTTAAAGACATTGACAGCACTTCATTCAAGTCTTTATTCTTTGAGGTTGACTTTTAGAATGGAAGTAAATGTTTTAAAATTGATTCATACAATCGGTAAAACTGTTTTGTCACGTGCGACTCTAAGCCTTCTGGTTTTGTGTTTTTCATATCGTTTTCTCATTTCCTCAAAACAACACTAAATTGAATGTGTTGAGTTTTATGGCTGCTATTAAACCCACCAAGAACCACTCTCAATAAACCCTTCTCCTTAAAGAAGAATTTTTCTCCCTCCTAAATGATTGTCTGGCATCCTGACCTTGACCTCGACACAGACCTCAGCCTTTAAGGACACCTGCGGTCTGTGGGTGTGCTAACCACAGAACCCAATCTCTTTCACTGTTTTGAGCCAGTGTGTTTCTCCAGAGCTAATGGCATGCTTACAATCATAAAAGATATGCATTACACAAGCTCTCTATTTTGCATTTTTGTTATTGTGACTAAGAAACAGTAAGTAGACCAAATTGACCTCCATTAAAAGGGGACTCATCATAGAATGTAAAGGGCTTGCTATTGCATATTTGTGATATATAGGAAGTTTCATCTTAAAACATGGTGAAAACTTCATTAAGAAATAACTCAACAAAAAGGCTGTTGCTTTGAGATGATTTGATCCCTTGATTGTTTTCTAATCATTTGAAGTTGACTGCTTGAAATAAAGACTCTTTATATTTTTAAACAGAGGAGTGTAGAAACACCAGTGACTTTTGAAACGATGTTAGGAGATGACGTTGGAGCACTTCTTACGGAAATGCTGGCAGGGTGATGCACACGGGGGCAGTGAGGGCACTTGCACAGAGAAAGCCCTCCTGACTCTGAGCACAAGGGCTCCTCTCAGTCAGCAGGTGAAGAATCTTTACGGACATGTTAACTCATTTCACTTATATTTTCCTATATGTGGAGGCCTGAGCAAAGCACATTATTTTAAAATCTACCTAAATAAGTCTAAGTGAGCTCTTCCAATAAATAAATAAACAATTACATGATTTCCATCCATAGGAATTCTAATTAGAAAAGGTTGTCTCTTATTTTCCTTTCCAGCACACTCTCGTCATTATGATCTCCTCATCCCCTTGTGATGTATTCTCCCTTTGGAATAGGAAACAGCATCATCTGACCTGGCTGCTGTCATTTCCTGTGTCTTGGTTGCCAGGTGTCTTCTTAAAAATAAAACCAGATATAAGGCAGGTGCTCAGTAAATGTGTGAATAAGTAAATTAATAAATGAACCTATTAGGGTAAATTGCCATAAATAGGTCATGTAAATTTTAAACCATGTGAGCAAAACCAAATCAAACAGATATCCCCTTCATATATCTATACATGAGACTACTTTTCAGTTAGTTAAGTTTATTCTCAAGAAAGAAAAATCTCTAAGGAAAGATATTCTTCAGCATCGAGTTATGAGTTAATTGTACTAACTGCTATTTCCTTAATGCAGTCGTATTTTGAAGGGTAAGGCTTTGCTGACAATTCTTTAATTTGAAACCGTGTACTCTGTTTTCATCAGAAAAAAATGATATTTTAAACTAGGAGCTTTTAGAATTAAAAAAAAAATCTATTTCAAAACACAGTATCTTCCATATAAACAGTGAATTCTATCCCTCCCCTAACAAAAAAACGTACGGTTTGATATTAATCATGAGAACAAAACACTTTAATCTAATAGCTATGGAAAACAATAAAAGATAATTTCACCAGGTGAAAAGAAATTAATGTAAAGAAGTGTAGGAATGAGATCCACACCAAATATAGAAAACAAGCTTGGAAATGGCTCTCCTTTAAAGGCCTATTCCTAAATAATTCACGATGAACTAATTAATAGTGAATTTTGTGTCTTTTATAATTACTAACATTGGTTAAACTGAGCCCTAACAAATATCACATTAGGTATTGAAAAGTTCATTTTAGTCAGTATCACTAATCCTGCCCTCAAACATCCCTGGATAAATTATTTCTTTAAGGCTGAAAAATTCTTGCTCTTTTTTCTCTTTTTAAAAGAGGGAATTGATTGGCTCTTAGGGACAATAATTTTTACATGTTTATATAAATAACATTGAAAATTCTTCTCAATATTTGAGGTTACACAGTTTAGTCAAAATGAATCAAATTATACTGATAATAAACTTTTAATGGCACTTTAAATTTGAAAGAAAATTTGTACTTTATCATAATATCATCGTTAAAAAAAAAAAAAGCAAATGACTAGGAAACATCTTTCCTTTGAGCTGAAGTTCATATTATCTTAGAGGTAACATTATAATTTCCATGATCTATTTGCTGCCTACTTTTGGCAGGAGCTTTATTTTTTATTCCAGAAACAGAATTTTCTAAGTTGCACATAGAAAAGCAAATTCTGATAGCATGTGGTTAAGAGCTTCAGGTATGTGGCATGCTTCTGCCTGTTCCAAACTCTAATCACAGACTGAGATTCAGTATCTTTGCAGGAAGAAGTTCATAAACACTGGGTATGGTTACAATAAATCCTGAACTAAATTATTCTTTAAAAATAAATGTTAGACTTGCATAAAGTACTAAAAATATATT
>NC_073266.2:93664941-93759941 GCF_029289425.2 Pan paniscus | reverse complement strand
CCAGCAGGGGCACACTGACACCTCACACAGCAGGGTATTCCAACAGACCTGCAGCTGAGGGTCCTGTCTGTTAGAAGGAAAACTAACAAACAGAAAGGACATCCACACCGAAAACCCATCTGTACATCACCATCATCAAAGACCAAAAGTAGATAAAACCACAAAGATGGGGAAAAAACAGAACAGAAAAACTGGAAACTCTAAAACGCAGAGCGCCTCTCCTCCTCCAAAGGAACACAGTTCCTCACCAGCAACGGAACAAAGCTGGATGGAGAATGATTTTGATGAGCTGAGAGAAGAAGGCTTCAGACGATCAAATTACTCTGAGCTACGGGAGGATATTCAAACCAAAGGCAAAGAAGTTGAAAACTTTGAAAAAAATGTAGACGAATGTATAACTAGAATAACCAATACAGAGAAGTGCTTAAAGGAGCTGATGGAGCTGAAAACCAAGGCTCGAGAACTACGTGAAGAATGCAGAAGCCTCAGGAGCTGATGCGATCAACTGGAAGAAAGGGTATCAGCAATGGAAGATGAAATGAATGAAATGAAGCGAGAAGGGAAGTTTAGAGAAAAAAGAATAAAAAGAAATGAGCAAAGCCTCCAAGAAATATGGGACTATGTGAAAAGACCAAATCTACGTCTGATTGGTGTACCTGAAAGTGATGGGGAGAATGGAACCAAGTTGGAAAACACTCTGCAGGATATTATCCAGGAGAACTTCCCCAATCTAGCAAGGCAGGCCAACGTTCAGATTCAGGAAATACAGAGAACGCCACAAAGATACTCCTCGAGAAGAGCAACTCCAAGACACATAATTGTCAGATTCACCAAAGTTGAAATGAAGGAAAAAATGTTAAGGGCAGCCAGAGAGAAAGGTCGGGTTACCCTCAAAGGGAAGCCCATCAGACTAACAGCGGATCTCTCGGCAGAAACCCTACAAGCCAGAAGAGAGTGGGGGCCGATATTCAACATTCTTAAAGAAAAGAATTTTCAACCCAGAATTTCATATCCAGCCAAACTAAGCTTCATAAGTGAAGGAGAAATAAAATACTCTACAGACAAGCAAATGCTGACCGATTTTGTCACCACCAGGCCTGCCCTAAAAGAGCTCCTGAAGGAAGCGCTAAACATGGAAAGGAACAACCGGTACCAGCCGCTGCAAAATCATGACAAAATGTAAAGACCATCGAGACTAGGAAGAAACTGCATCAACTAACGAGCAAAATCACCACCTAACATCATAATGACAGGATCAAATTCACACATAACAATATTAACTTTAAATGTAAATGGACTAAATTCTCCAATTAAAAGACACAGACTGGCAAGTTGGATAAAGAGTCAAGACCCATCAGTGTGCTGTATTCAGGAAACCCATCTCACGTGCAGAGACACACATAGGCTCAAAATAAAAGGATGGAGGAAGATCTACCAAGCAAATGGAAAACAAAAAAAGGCAGGGGTTGCAATCCTAGTCTCTGATAAAACAGACTTTAAACCAACAAAGATCAAAAGAGACAAAGAAGGCCATTACATAATGGTAAAGGGATCAATTCAACAAGAGGAGCTAACTATCCTAAATATATATGCACCCAATACAGGAGCACCCAGATTCATAAAGCAAGTCCTGAGTGACCTACAAAGAGACTTAGACTCCCACACATTAATAATGGGAGACTTTAATACCCCACTGTCAACATTAGACAGATCAACGAGACAGAAAGTCAACAAGGATACCCAGGAATTGAACTCAGCTCTGCACCAAGCAGACCTAATAGACATCTACAGAACTCTCCACCCCAAATCAACAGAATATACATTTTTTTCAGCACCACACCACACCTATTCCAAAATTGACCACATACTTGGAAGTAAAGCTCTCCTCAGCAAATGTAAAAGAACAGAAATTATAACAAACTATCTCTCAGACCACAGTGCAATCAAACTAGAACTCAGGATTAAGAATCTCACTCAAAGCCGCTCAACTACATGGAAACTGAACAACCTGCTCCTGAATGACTACTGGGTACATAACGAAATGAAGGCAGAAATAAAGATGTTCTTTGAAACCAACGAGAACAAAGACACAACATACCAGAATCTCTGGGACGCATTCAAAGCAGTGTGTAGAGGGAAATTTATAGCACTAAATGCCCACAAGAGAAAGCAGGAAAGATCCAAAATTGACACCCTAACATCACAATTAAAAGAACTAGAAAAGCAAGAGCAAACACATTCAAAAGCTAGCAGAAGGCAAGAAATAACTAAAATCAGAGCAGAACTGAAGGAAATAGAGACACAAAAAACCCTTCAAAAAATCAATGAATCCAGGAGCTGGTTTTTTGAAAGGATCAACAAAATTGATAGACTGCTAGCAAGACTAATAAAGAAAAAAAGAGAGAAGAATCAAATAGACACAATAAAAAATGATAAAGGGGATATCACCACCAATCCCACAGAAATACAAACTACCATCAGAGAATACTACAAACACCTCTACGCAAATAAACTAGAAAATCTAGAAGAAATGGATACATTCCTCGACACATACACTCTCCCAAGACTAAACCAGGAAGAAGTTGAATCTCTGAATAGACCAATAACAGGAGCTGAAATTGTGGCAGTAATCAATAGTTTACCCACCAAAAAGAGTCCAGGACCAGATGGATTCACAGCCGAATTCTACCAGAGGTACAAGGAGGAACTGGTACCATTCCTTCTGAAACTATTCCAATCAATAGAAAAAGAGGGAATCCTCCCTAACTCATTTTATGAGGCCAGCATCATTCTGATACCAAAGCCAGGCAGAGACACAACCAAAAAAGAGAATTTTAGACCAATATCCTTGATGAACATTGATGCAAAAATCCTCATTAAAATACTGGCAAACCGAATCCAGCAGCACATCAAAAAGCTTATCCACCATGATCAAGTGGGCTTCATCCCTGGGATGCAAGGCTGGTTCAATATATGCAAATCAATAAATGTAATCCAGCATATAAACAGAGCCAAAGACAAAAACCACATGATTATCTCAATAGATGCAGAAAAAGCCTTTGACAAAATTCAACAACCCTTCATGCTAAAAACTCTCAATAAATTAGGTATTGATGGGACGTATTTCAAAATAATAAGAGCTATCTATGACAAACCCACAGCCAATATCATACTGAATGGGCAAAAACTGGAAGCATTCCCTTTGAAAACTGGCACAAGACAGGGATGCCCTCTCTCACCGCTCCTATTCAACATAGTGTTGGAAGTTCTGGCCAGGGCAATCAGGCAGGAGAAGGAAATAAAGGGTATTCAATTAGGAAAAGAGGAAGTCAAATTGTCCCTGTTTGCAGACGACATGATTGTTTATCTAGAAAACCCCATCGTCTCAGCCCAAAATCTCCTTAAGCTGATAAGCAACTTCAGCAAAGTCTCAGGATACAAAATCAATGTACAAAAATCACAAGCATTCCTATACACCAACAACAGACAAACAGAGAGCCAAATCATGAGTGAACTCCCATTCACAATTGCTTCAAAGAGAATAAAATACCTAGGAATCCAACTTAGAAGGGATGTGAAGGACCTCTTCAAGGAGAACTACAAACCACTGCTCAAGGAAATAAAAGAGGATACAAACAAATGGAAGAACATTCCATGCTCATGGGTAGGAAGAATCAATATCGTGAAAATGGCCATACTGCCCAAGGTAATTTACAGATTCAATGCCATCCCCATCAAGCTACCAATGACTTTCTTCACAGAATTGGAAAAAACTACTTTAAAGTTCATATGGAACCAAAAAAGAGCCCGCATTGCCAAGTCAATCCTAAGCCAAAAGAACAAAGCTGGAGGCATCACACTACCTGACTTCAAACTATACTACAAGGCTACAGTAACCAAAACAGCATGGTACTGGTACCAAAACAGAGATATAGATCAATGGAACAGAACAGAGCCCTCAGAAATAACGCCACTTACCTACAACTATCTGATCTTTGACAAACCTGAGAAAAACAAGCAATGGGGAAAGGATTCCCTATTTAATAAATGGTGCTGGGAAAACTGGCTAGCCATATGTAGAAAGCTGAAACTGGATCCCTTCCTTACACCTTATACAAAAATCAATTCAAGATGGATTAAAGATTTAAACGTTAGACCTAAAACCATAAAAACCCTAGAAGAAAACCTAGGCATTACCATTCAGGACATAGGCGTGGGCAAGGACTTCATGTCCAAAACACCAAAAGCAATGGCAACAAAAGCCAAAATTGACAAATGGGATCTAATTAAACTAAAGAGCTTCTGCACAGCAAAAGAAACTACCATCAGAGTGAACAGGCAACCTACAACATGGGAGAAAATTTTCGCAACCTACTCATCTGACAAAGGGCTAATATCCAGAATCTACAATGAACTCAAACAAATTTACAAGAAAAAAACAAACAACCCCATCAAAAAGTGGGCGAGGGACATGAACAGACACTTCTCAAAAGAAGACATTTATGCAGCCAAAAAACACATGAAAAAATGCTCATCATCACTGGCCATCAGAGAAATGCAAATCAAAACCACTATGAGATATCATCTCACACCAGTTAGAATGGCAATCATTAAAAAGTCAGGAAACAACAGGTGCTGGAGAGGATGTGGAGAAATAGGAACACTTTTACACTGTTGGTGGGACTGTAAACTAGTTCAACCATTGTGGAAGTCAGTGTGGCGATTCCTCAGGGATCTAGAACTAGAAATACCATTTGACCCAGCCATCCCATTACTGGGTATATACCCAAATGACTATAAATCATGCTGCTATAAAGACTCATGCACACGTATGTTTATTGCGGCATTATTCACAATAGCAAAGACTTGGAACCAACCCAAATGTCCAAGAATGATAGACTGGATTAAGAAAATGTGGCACATATACACCATGGAATACTATGCAGCCATAAAAAATGATGAGTTCATGTCCTTTGTAGGGACATGGATGAAACTGGAAACCATCATTCTCAGTAAGCTATCGCAAGAACAAAAAACCAAACACCGCATATTCTCACTCATAGGTGGGAATTGAACAATGAGATCACATGGACACAGGAAGGGGAATATCACACTCTGGGGACTGTGGTGGGGAGGGGGGAGGGGGGAGGGATAGCATTGGGAGATATACCTAATGCTAGATGACGAGTTAGTGGGTGCAGCGCACCAGCATGGCACATGTATACATATGTAACTAACCTGCACAATGTGCACATGTACCCTAAAACTTAAAGTATAATAAAAAAAAAAAAAACCAAAAAAAAAAGAAAAAAAAAAAAAAAAAAGGAAATACAAGGCAAACTCTTTTTTTTTTTTTTTTGAAAAAGGATCAACATTCTATTTCCTAACCTGGGAAGTAGGTTCATGACTATTTTAGTTTTTGTTTGTTTTATATTAAGTATTCCTATGCATTTTAAACACCCTCTTGTATGCATATTTCACAATAAAAAATTTAAAACAGAGAAAAAAAAAAAAAGAGTAACAACACAGGAAAGATCAGCAGCAGCAGAGATGGGAGACTTACAGGAGAAAGGCCAGAGAACTCTGAGCCAGCACCAGCACGGTTCCAGGGAATTCCAGTGAGGGAAGGCGAGGCCAGGGTTGGTAAGTACAAAGAGGAAACCCAGATAGTCATAACAAGAAAATTGGGCATCTACCCACCTGTGTTTCAAACAAGACATCAACACTTTAATTGAGGAGGATCTTGTAAGCTGAACCCTTAAAAAAAAAAAGAGCAATAAAAATAAAAATAAATCCTTATAATATATGTCAATGAGATATATATGTACATAAGAATTGTTCATTAAATAAGTTTATGGATCACTGGTAGATCGTTTATAATCAATTTCTTTGTTTTCAAATTTCATTAAGAAACCTCAGTCAGGAACTGAAAAGGTAGAACAATATAAATCTTATGCAGTCGTGTTACTCTTAAATTTACCAAATTCTGAACATTTGAATTAATAATTAGGTGAGGATTAGTGTCATTAGCTTTATTAATCCTGAGCCCTAAGCCACCAGGTATCCAACTGAAGCTAAAACAGGGCGTGATCCCAATGTGCCCTTAGTGAATTTCACATTCACTAGAAGAAGAGAAGAATGTTGTGTTAAGGAATTCTCATGATCACTTTTGTTTGTTTAAGAAGGATGCTCTAATTGGTAAGTGGGTCTTTCTAATAAATTTTAAGCACTAAACATACCCACAAGCATAAGTTAGAATTTAAAAGTGGAAAAATTAGATTTTATAAAAATTAAAACTTGTGGTTTTCAGAAGACCATGTTAAGTGAATGAAAAGACAAGTCACACTGTAAGAAAATATCTTCCAAACACATGTCTGATAAAAGATTTGTATATGGACTACACAGAAAACACTCACAACTCAATAATAAAAGAAACACTTCAATAAAATACACAGCCAAATGATTTGAAAGCACTTTCACCAGACAAGCTATATTGGTGATAAATTAGCACATAAAAGGTTGCTAGTCACTAGGAAAGCACAAATGAAGATCACAATGAGATACCAGTGCACACCTATTAAAATTGCTGACAAAACAAAACAGAACCAAAACAACAATACCATGTGCTGGTGAATATGTGGAGCCACTGGAACTCTCATACATGGCTGCAGGGAATGCAAAATGGCATAGCGACTTTGGAAAACAATTTAACAGATTCTTCTAAAATGAAACATGCACTTATTATATAACTCACAATCCCAGCCCTTGGTATTTAAGAGAAATGAAAGTATCTATTAATACAAACTCCTGTCCATGTTGAGTTTCAGGGGCAGAATACCCACCAGGAGTTGCACTTTGAGCAATGAATGTACAGGGTTTACATAAATGTGGAGATTGCTTTATTCATAATTGCTAAAATTTAAAAGCAAACCAGATATCCATCAAATCAATAACTGCAGAATATTTATACTATGGAATACTATTCAAAAAAACGAATAAACGACTGATAGTGCAATACGTGGATGACTCTCAAATGGGCTACTCTAAGTGAGAGAAGAGAAAAGCTACACACTCCACAATTCCATTTATTTCAGACTTTGAAAAAGACAAAACCAGAGGGACATAAAACAGATCAGTGGCTTCTAGGGACTTTGGTGGATGGAACAGGGTGGTAGATTAGCCACAAAGGGATATAACAGGGATGATAGCATGTTCTCTATCTGGATTCTGGTGGTAGTTCCATGACAATCTGCATTTATCAAAGTTGATAATTGTAAAATGATGCCTCTGTAAACCTGACTTCAAATCTGAAACAAAAGGAAATAATGAAGCCTCTTAATTTACCTTAGGAATTTCTGTTAACTCCACTATTTTGCTGTGGTTAAGAAATGGGCTAATTTTTTGATAAGTTTATGCAGTTTCCCCCAAACTACATCTCCTCCTGTCAGGAGTGTGTTTCCTATTACCAATAAAACAATAGTCAACTCACTAAATGACTTCCATTAGAAGGTTTCCATTCCTGTAAATCTCCAGGGATATCTTCACCATTACTTTGCAAATTAAAAGAATGAAGTGGATGTAATGACTTTGAAAATATAGAAGCCTTAAATAACTGGGAATTTTATAAAACTGAAGACTCCAGAAGGCCTAAAGCACTGCACTTTGTAGGTGTATTGCCTTTTTTCTTTTTTTTAATCATTAAGTTTCCAAGTTTTAACACAATTTAATTATGTAATCATTTCTGGAATTTACCTTTATTTATAAAACTACTTTTAAAAACTGTAAAAAACAGATGAACCTATGTATAGCATTTTGCAGGCTACAAAGTGTTTTTACATTCATTATTCATTTGATTTTCTCCAACATCTCCTATCATGGGTCTAGTCTTCCTCTAATTTTATAAAACAGGAAGCAGGAGTGCAACCATATTAACACTTTTCCCAATTAACAAGTAGCAGGGCAAATATTCAAACCCAGATTCTTCAATAGCAAATCCCAAGCACCTGCTCTTTTTTTTTTTTGACAGAGTCTCTCTCTGTCACCAGGCTGGAGTGCAGTGGCGCAATCTCGGCTCACTGCAACCTCCAACTCCCTGATTCAAGTGATTCTTTTGCCTCAGCCTCCCGAGTAGCTGGGACTACAGGTGCCTGTCACCACACCCAGCTAATTGTTGTATTTTTAGTAGAGATGGGGTTTCACCATGTTGGCCAGGATGGTCTTGATCTCCTGCCCTCGTGATCTGCCCTCTCAGCCGCCCAAAGTGCTGGGATTACAGGCGTGAGCCACTGTGCCCAGACTCCAAGCACCTGCTCTTTAATTTCTCTAGCCAAGGTTTTGTCTTGAGTACAGAGTATCATTGTACAAGGTCTGAGGGGAATAAAAAATGTTCCTTACCCCAAATTATTTTGCATGCCGTTTAGAGACATCTTACCCTTAGGTAGGCAAATTGAAGATCCATCCCACTTAAACATAGAGCTTAACTGAAGTTTAGATGTCCGAGTAGAGGTATAATGAAAGGTTGGTAATTAGTTGAGTGAACAAAAGCAAAACCTGTATATCTCTCTTTTTCATAGAGGTCATCGTGCCACAAAGCGTTCATTGTTGCCATCATGTGTGTCACCAAAAACTGTTACTGCCATTAGAAGAAGGAGAAAAAAATCAAATAACCCAAGGCACTTTGTCCAGCTCTTTCAACAGAAGAGCTTTATAATACAGAGTGGCTATTATGCCCTTTCAGTTTCACTGCATTGCTTTTATAAATAGGATGTGCTTCTCTGTAAAATAGGAGAAAGGCAATATCCTGTATAGGCCTTTGTGAAGTCAGCTTTATAGAAAGTAGCCAGGGAGGCAGGAAAGACCCCTTCTGTGGTCTCTCAGTCCTGCCTGCTAAGGCCGGTGGTCACTCAATGCTAGGCACCTGTGTGTGGGATACCACGGGTGGTGGCCATGACAGTCCCCAAGGAGGAGCGGAGAAACAAAAGAATCCAACCCAGAATGAACAGTGTTTTGGCTTCAGATAAGATGAGTGACCGGAAATGATTCTCCAGCTCATATGTGGGCCACTGAATTTTCTGCATCTTCCTGTCTCACTTTCTGGCTGGTCTGCAGATCAACCTCCAATCTTTCCATCTCTGTTTCTCTGTCCCTCCCTCTCCCTTTCTTTCTCCTTCTCTCCCCCAACCCTTTGTTTGTCTGAAGATTAAGCAACCAAAGATGTTTTCTGTATACTCAAGCAGCAAGTACAGTTGGCCTTCTCTCTGGCTGATGTACCATGTGTAACTATAGGATTTAATTTTGGTTTGCATTAATCAAACAACAATAAAAGCCATAAAATCCCCTCTAAGAAGCATTTTAACTTAAAATCCAATGCTAAACACCCAGGGATTTTGCCTATTGTCTTCTCCAATGCCCTGTAAAAGGAATGAGATAGCAAGAGAAAGAAAGAAAAATTGAGCCACTTTTTTTTTTTTGTGCATAGAAAGGGAGAAAACATATAATAAATTAAAGGTAGTGGGAGTGAAATAAAGGCCAGAGGTAAACGACGTTTAATTGTGTGAGCTGCTCTCCCCCTTATGGTCCCTGCCAGCTGCTGCGGTTATTGCTACCTTCCTGTTTTAAGATGAAAGCAATGATGGTAGACACGTGCAGACACACAAAAGAGCCTATTTGGACTGGCGTGTCAGCTCATCTTTATCAAATGTTGCACAGGTATATTTTGTTGCCATGCTTCATTACCCCAGAATGGCATGCCTGAAATGTTTGTCTCTTCTATAAACCCAATAGCTTTCCCAGCCAGGCATTGTTTGACAGGCAATAGACGGGTGTTTCTTTCGCAGGCATGGGTTTGTAAAGGCCTGGCAATTAAGGAGAGGGAGAGAGGGAGAGAGGGAGAGAGGGAGGGAGGGACAGAGAAGAGAGGGAGAGAAGGAAGAGAGACAGAGGAAGAGAGAGGGAGAGAGAGAGGGAGAGGGAGAGTGAAAGAGAGAGGAGAGAGGGAGAGAAAGAGAGGGAGAAGGGGAGAGAGAGGGAGAGAAAGTGAGGGAGAAGGGGAGAGAGAGGAAGAGAAAGGAAGGAGGGAGATGGGAAAATAGTTGGGGAGAGAGAGAGGGAAGGAGCGGGAGAGAGGGAGCTGGGGGGAGAGAGAGGAGAGAGGAAGAGTGACAAGATGTAGGGAGAGAGAGAGAGACACTTATTAAAAAAATAAAACGTGTGTAGTGTGTGCATTTTTGATTTTTTTTGTACATAAAGAAGACATAAAGAGCTGCATAATGAATCTGGATTGTGTTTTAGGATCATTCCCCCCTGCGATTGGAAAGAATCTTTTTCAGACATCCAGGTGGTTGATTTAAAATAGGAAGTTTTGAAAATAATTTCTGTGAAGCATAAAGGGATGAGGCAAGTGGCAGGGAAAAATACAGAGATGGTAAATAAGACCATAGTCGCCAGAAGTGGAATTTGGCTTTCTTTTACACATAAGACTATTGCATCAAAATTCACCTCTTATCTTCCAGTAGCCTCCTGGAAAATCAATATTTTAATCCTGTGTGATATAGATTAAATTCTCAGGAAGTAGAATTGGGGAAGGCCTATATTTTATTTTTTCCCCTTAGAGCAACTGTGATAGTGACTTTTTGCAAATCAGAGAAGGAAGCATGAAGATTTGGCCAAGCTAATATCCATGCAATTTCTTGCCTTTCCTCTGGGGATACTATTCCCATTGGATCCCACAAGCTTATCCACAAAATAAGCTTAGCAATTTCCACAGAAGTAACCGATGGTGGCGTCATTAGGAGCTAGCTCATTTGCAGAGGAAGATTTTGTTCCATCTGAGTTTATATTAACACAGTGTTCCTGGCAGAACTGTTATTAACCAAGACCTTCATTTGTTATCTGGAAAAGAAGGGACAACAGTAATTGATGGGCAATTCTAACGTGGGGGTACCAGAAACCACAAAATAGACACGATGATGCAAACCATGTATTTTTTTGTAGTTGTTTTGTCTTCTGTAGGAATGATGGGATGTCAGCAGATGTCTAGACAGAAATGTGCAGAATCCCTTCAGATCCGAGGTGACAGAGAGAGTGAGTTTCCAATGCCTGAGCTAAAACCATCAAGGCCATACGGGTGTTGGAATTCAGAATCTTTTTGATTTTAGAAAAATGATGCGGTGCATGTACTGCATCCTAAATCATGCTTCCAGTTGAGTCAGAGGCAGCGTTCTGGTCGCACACACGCATATAGTTGCAGTCAAATGTAGGAATGGTCACTCTAATTAGGATAAATAAAAACTACAAATAAAGAATCTCACGTCAGTTAAAGTTAGGTCAGATTTTGCTGCAAAAAGGGCTAGGAAAAGATTTTCAGTTTTCGAATCTTTTGGGGTTTTGTAATTGCAGATAAGGGATTGCACTTCTGAATGGCTCTTTTTTCAGTAGAGAAACCCTGCTCTGCAGTTTCTGTGGGCAGTGGCCTCCCACGGAAGAACTCCTGCCCTCGGTGGAGGAGTCTCCCTTCGGGGGCTGAACCCCTTCAGCAGAGGAGCACCCTTCTTTATGTGACCTGATCCCCCAGGACACTTGAGTCACCCCTCCAGCTCCACAGGAAGGTAAGGTGTGAGGAGATGCTGGGAATTTTTTCTGCAGGCTCCGGAAGTGGGAAGCTTGTCTCTAGCACGGCTGTGTTTGGTCCTGGCCTTGCCACGTCACCAGGAGAGAAACTTGAACTCATCCCCTTCTCATATGTGTTTGCCACCGACTTGTTTTGTTATTAGTCTTTACTGCCACAGACGTGTATCTTTCCTTCATTTATAAGTGGGACACCGAGGAGCCATGGACCTGCTAAAACTTCAGCTCTGTCATCCTCTGGTTTGTACAAATGCAGAAAGGTCACCTCGCTGCTTTCAGCCCCAGTGTTATCATCTATACCCTCTTGAACTACAGTGGTCTTTAGTTGCTTTTTCAACTTGAAAAAAGGTATGTTGTTAGCTTCCTTTTTCAAGAGTTAAAAAGGGCTGATTGTGTGCGTGTGCGTGTGCATGTGCATGCATGTCCATGTTTTTAATTCCCCTACAGTAGAAGAGTAAGAATTTTTCGTCTTTTATGGTCAACTCTGGATGGTGGCCCAGGTTTAAGCTCTGAGCCTATCATTAAAGCTTTGTCAAGGGTTTATTCATTGCCCATCAGAGACATGCCACTCCTGGGTGTCTACCCAGAGGAAAAGAAGTCATTATATGAAAAAGACACTTGCACACACATGTTTATAGTAGCACAATTCACAATTGCAAAAATATGGAACAGCCCAAATGCCCATCAATGAGTGGATAAAGAAAATGTGATATATATCTATATCTATATATAAAATACATATATGTGTATATATAAACACATATATAATATGTATATATAATACATGTATATATATAACACATATATATATAATACATGCATATAATACATATATAATACATGTATACAGGTATATATATGTATATCTATATACCATGGAATACTACTCAGCCATAAAAAGGAAGAAAATAATGGTATTTGCAGAAACCTGGATGGAATTGGAGACCATTATGCTAAGTGAAGTAACTCATGAAAGGAAAACCAAACATTGTATGTTCTCACTGATAAGGGGGAGCTAAGCTATGAGGATGCAAAGGCATAAGGATGATGCAAGGGATTTTGGGGACTTGGGGGAAAGGGTGAGAGTGGGGTGAGGGATAAAAGACTACACATTGGGTGCAGTGTACACTGCTTGGGTGATGGGTGCACCAAAATCTCAGAAATCACCACTAAAGAACTTACTCATGTAACCGAACATCACCTGTTCCCCCTAAACCTATTCAAAAAATTTAATTTAAAAAAAGAGAAATGCATACATTCCCAGAACCAGAGACTGCCCAGGCGTGTGCTTGTGCACACACACACACACACACAGACACACCTCTCCTGACAGTGCTTCTTTGGGGGAACATAATTAACTTTAGTTTTGTATGAATAACCAACCTTCTCCAGAAGAATGCTTTTTGTGGGCAGGGTTTCCTTGGGTGGTTACTGTAATGATGAATCAGACAATAGTCTCCACCAGAAGTGAAATTTGGTTTTCTTTTACACGTAAGATGATCATGTCACCCTTGTGAGCTAGAGACAGACATGATGAAAGAAAAAGTGCTTGTGTTTAGTACAGACAAGTAGTGGTAGATTCAGAAGCTCATCAAAATCAAAATTTTGTTGTTTTTAAATTATTTGTGTTTACAAGAAACAACGTGAAAAGCTAAGCGTTGATCTTAGAATCTTTCTGTCCAGGGAAATCCCTCGTGAAGGACAATGGGGAGGTGTCTTGGTTCCTGACCGAATTCTCCAGCCAGGAGCTCACACTCTCCTTCCTTGGTTTGCATGTGGATGGCTCAACATCCAGGTGATCCGATCGATCGGTTGATCTCTGACAGTAGATTGAGACGCCTTCTTTTCATTTGTGATGTCATCCTTCCCTTTCCAGGACTGCCTTCTTCTTGTCCTCTCCCCATCCCAGCCCCCCTTCTTCCCTTCTCCAAGAGACTTAGCCTGTGAACTCCAGCGGGGAGGGAGGGAAAGAGAATGCTTGCTATTTCCTCCACCGAACGGAAAAAAGCAACACCTTAGAGTGAATGATCGATATTATTATAAGCGAGGTGTAGCTCAGGGCAGGTGAGCGGCTGTTAATGAGGCGCCCCCCTGCTTTCTGACAGATGCCTGTCATTGCTGTGCGCTCACAGCATGATGGATGCGGGCCAGGCTGCCCTGCTGTTGGAGCCGCTGCCTCCTTTCTCCCGTTTGTCTCTAATCTGCTGACCTGACGATGACCCAGCAGAGGTGGAGCTGAAATTAACATGTCATTTTCTCTAGTTAAATTAAAAAAGGGGGAGGGGGCAGAAGAGAGGAGGAAGGAAACATTTGAAACAGAACGAATATAGCTTGGTAGCAAAAATACAAGCCCTGTAGGAAGTCCCCACAGTGTTTTAGGGGAAGGCATTTCTCATAAAAACGAAAGCATGTGCTGATGCTCGCTTATGTCACGTCGTGTCGGGCCGGCCCATCTCCAGAGACACCCGGGGTTTTCTCTGGGTACTCAAGGGAGACCACTCAGGGGCTCCTCAGCAGCTGACACCCTGGTCTGTGGGCCCTGTCTTGTCCACACTGGCTACTCGTCCAACACAGGCGTGTGGGACACCTGTTTTCTGTCAGCCATTACTGTGTCTTCACCAACATCGGTTTTAAATAACATTTTCACATTGTGCACTAAATTTGAAACATAGCAAACCATAGAATATTGGCGGTGGAAGTTCGCCATAATTTTACTTCCCTTCTGAGTTTGTCACTCTCCTGCATGGGAGGACACGGGAGGTTATCTGACTTAAGCAGCTGGCTAGTAACAGGTTAGTAGGAAAGCTAGGTGGAGCCGGCTTCTTCTAAATGCTTCCTCCTGAGTTTCTTTTGGAAAATAAGCTTGAAGTACCCCCTTTCCCAGTCCCAATCAGTCATCCTTTCTGTAGCTTCTGTGTTATAAGTGACTGGCTTCTATTTCTAGACATACAACATTTCCGGGCAGTGAGTTCAGCACAGTAATAATTAGCCGATTTGTGTACCTTGGAAGAAAGAAGAATGTTGTGATTTCATTATTTCTTCAGACATCTTCAAACTTTTTATATCATCTTGATACGGTCTTGACTTGGAAATCTATCTAAAATTGTTAAGGTGTATTGTAGCTTTCCATCTGGGGAGTAACAGTGAATGTGACACTTGATTTTCATAGGTAAGAAGGTGGCCTGGATATCCATCAGGAAAACCTCACAGTCTTTGTGTAGCCTGGCAGATTACAAGATAAATACTCAAAAATGGATCCATGGGCTAAAAACTATTTAATGAGAAGGGATTAAACCATGCTATGACATTATGAATGGACCTTACTTCTCTCCATATGTAAGAGAAAGATGAAATTAATGGCAAATTATAGTAGGCTTAAGATAATGATATTATATCATCGATCTCTCTCTTTGAACTGGTCTATGCGTGCAGAGTTATACATTACATGGTAAATTTGAGTGCTGTGCAATTTTTCAAATCATATCCCTTTGGAGATGAGTATGACTCAAAAATGAGCATCGTGAAGTTCAAGTTGTTTAACTCTGACTTGTGATTGGATCTTGTGATCTTGCCTTATAGATATTTTGTACATTCTGAGATAGTTCTGACTCCAAGTAATTTAAAAATTTTCCAGTAAAACGATTCACTAACAGTATAATGAATGATGAATATTTATATCAATTAGTTCATAAATCAGAAAAGTCCATTGTTAGACTTAGTATTCCAAAATTTGGTTCAGAAATGGTCAGGATAATTCTGTAACAAATTGACAAACTGTATTATGATCCTTAGCGACGCTGTCAAGATTTCTTTTATGTCTGAAAGTCATTTGTGATTGAGACTCCCAATGAGATCAAAGGGGTTCTCATGTGCACCGATTTCAGGAAGCATTTAACAAGTATTTATTGAGTGGCTCCTGTGTCCTAGTCATGGTTTATCCATATGTACATTTTGGTACGTGAAAAATCTACCTGATAAAAGCAATCAAAGACAGATGTCAGCTAAATCGAGGTGCTTAAATTTCTTTGTGTTCCAGCTAATGGGCAGTGTGATGTGGTGGAAACTGTTCCGGTAGGAAAAACCTAGCTGTGGGCCTTGTGCACATCCCTTCCTTCATCTACAATCTCAGGGCGTTGGCCTGATAATCTGGAAAATCTCTGCCCATATTCTATAATTCTACTGCAGTCCAGAATGCATAATTCTGCCACACGTCAAAAGACTACAAGAAAGAATTTGTAATTAATGGGCAACCGTGGGATATTTGTTTCCCTTCTGCATTAGAAATATAATCAAAGGTATGAAAATTCAAATTTGTAGTGAACGTAGGGAATGAGAGTGATACAGAGTCTATAATCTATTTGTGTTTAGGCTGGAAGCTGACTTTTTTTCATTTCTGGGACAAGCCAGTTAATCACATTTGAGTTAAAAGCACTGACTGTCCAAGAGAGGACACATTCGGAACAATGCAAGCGCAGGCTATCTTTCCTGACGGCATGGCCTTGCTTGTTCAGACTGATCCTTGATGCATAGGCTCAGAGGAGAAACCTCAAGATAGGAGAGAATGAATCTGTCAGATTCATTTTTCTTCTTTTTCTTGAGGGTGAATTTATTTTTCATGTTTTGAAAGGAGTGTGTGACCACGTTGCAACAAAGTCCTTTTTCCCCTGGAATCATATTTCCATTTTCATTTCTAACAAAGCACATATTTGAGTCTTGATATCTCATTGGTTCATCTCTCTCTGTCCTAACAATCCCTTTGCATTTCAAACGTTATGCCAAAGAAAGAAACGTGAATGCAGCTCATAATGATGATGGATTACAACGTGCGGAATCATGGCCAGCGAGTTGGCCAAATTACCTGCACCTGCCATGGTGCTGACTTTGGTCTGAATTATGGAGAACATGAATTTTGGAATCTTTTCTGCTGCTAGGACAATGAATAAGCTTTGTTAGTAGACTAGAAACACTGTAGGAAACTGATTGTGTAGAATCAAAAATACAACAAAATGGGGGTTTGGCTAGATGTTGGCTGACATCCAAGAGCTCAGAAGTCCTTACAAACACAGAAGGGGGGTCAGAAAGTCTGCCGCCCGTCCCTGTGCTGGCTCATCCTGAGGGCTCGGGAGTCCATTCTGCTGCCTGCACGCCTGGCCCTGGAGTCTGCCTGCACGCCAGGCTTCTGGAGTCTGCTGGAGAGAACGACCCAGCCCTGCTGAGTGGCACAGCATTTTTGCTAAACTTTCAGGGATACCTGGCAACTTTTAAAAAATCTCCTTGGATTACAATATCTTCATTACTCACCCTGAAACTTTAACACCTTGCCAATCTATTGAAGCATTGCCACGTTGCCCAGATCAGTCTTTCTACAAATGACTGATCACACAGAGGAAACGTTGACGCCTGGAAGCGTATGCCCCTTAACAATCCTCAAGTTCACGTCCACTCTCACCTCTTACTCTCTCTTTTCAGCGAAGTGTCTCCCTTTCATTTGTGCATGAATCCATTTTCTTCCCATCTTTTTGCAGATCTTTTTCCATTCATAATACCATCCCCTTTTACTTTTCTTTCTGTTTTCAGTTTCTCATCCTCTATTGGCTCCTTCCTCCCAGCATTTCAGTTTCCTCAATGTTTTCTCATCCTATGAAAACCCCCACAACCCTGTTAGCCCCATGATCTTTGCCCTCTTTCTCTCCTGTCCTTGACAGTGAACTGTCACTCCTCAACTCGCCTTCTACCTCCACCAACCAAACGTGCCAAGGCAATGCTTTCCTCACAAGCAAACACCCAGTCTTCTGTACCTACAGGGCGCATCTGAAGGGCCACACATGCTTGACTTCCTCCAGCTTTCCCTGAGCTCTGCACTCTGCTCCCTTCCTGCCTTGTCTTCTCATGTTTCTTCTCATGCATTTAGACCATTCCCCTCATCCCTGTCCTTGATATGTTGCTGTTGTAGATGGTATTACCCCTTCTTTTCCTCCCTCCCTCCCTCCCTTCCGCCCTTCTCGGAAGACTTCTCCTTCTTCCTGCTCCCTCCCTGCCCCCTCTTTCTTTTGTTTCTATTTTTTGAGTGTTATTAAGTTTCCGACTCTGATGACACCTAAATATTCATCTCTGGCTCTGAGCGCTTTTCTGAAACTCAGATTTCTATAGCCCAGTTGTCCATAGGACAGTCCCACCTTCTTCCTTGCTTGACACATGGATTTAACAAATATGTGCCGAATGTGCACTGTGTCCACACTGGGATAGGCCCTGGAAAACAATGTTGCAAAATACACAGTCCCTGACCCCAAGGATTTCCTATTTGGCAGCTGGGTTTGGGCAAGGAAGCGAGAAATTACACAGTCTCCTATGGCCATGATGGCGATGGTGACAGGATGTTATAGGAAGAGAAGTATATACAATCCAGGTTAGATTGGAGTGGGAGGGCTAGTCAGGTGAGACTATCCAAAGAGGGTGATATCTGAGCTGAGACTGGAAGGTTAAGCCATAGTGTTTGCAAAATCCAGGAAATTCAAGAACTGCTGCAAACTGTCTGGCACAGTGGCAAGACAGACTTGAGGGAAGGTGGTGCTGGGAGTGGACATGAAATATGGCAGTGGAGCTTTACAAGGGCCAGGGCAGGGGTTATGATATTAGTTAGGGCTCTCTGGTCACCAGCACCAGCAACTGCTTCTTACTAACTTAGCTAAAATCGTATTTGCTGGAAGTATATGGGGAAGCTCACAGGATTAAAGGGAGACTAAAGAAAAGGAAAGATAAAAACCAGGAAGCTCCAGAGGGTCTTGTAGCAGGAATTGCCCAATGGCCCCCGGGGCTTCTGGGTGGAGTGAATGAGTTGATGCCCATTAGGTTTTCATTTCTTGCATTTGTTCCATAGATTCTACATTTTAGGAGAGAGAGAGTCTGGCTGGCAAAGTTTGCCTCAGCCAAGTGCCTGCCCCTTTGATGTATCCACGCAGTGAGGGTCGGAATCTGGCCACTGGAGCCTGGAGGAGACGCCTGAGCTTCCACAGCAAAAGAGCAGGTGCCTGGATTAACGTCCTACCCCAAATGCACACAATGCAGGGAGGGATTCCCTAAAAGGAAATTAGGGTGTTCAAGAAAGGGGAATAGATACAGGGGGGCTCACATATTTCAAAAATGGTTCCTATTAGTACTTTCTTTATAGGCTGACCTAAGAGTTTTCCATTTTTTCCTAAAGCCAATGGAGATAACAGTTCAATTTACGTTTTAGAAAGATCACTCTAGTTGTTATTGGGATAATGGATTGAAAGTGGCTGAATCTGAAGATCAGGAGAATAGCCAGGAATCTTTGAAGTACCCTACATGACGGGTGATGGTGTGAACTGAGGGAGTGCATGTGATTGAACAGACATGGGCATGGGCAGATTAAAGAAGCGTTGGGGAGGAGAATTAAGGACTCGGTGATTGATCAGAAGGGGTTATGGGAGGTGAGGGAGTGGGATGAAATACTTGTGGTGCACCACCCCTTCCATTGTGGCTATGCTGACTCATGGAGTCTGTGGGACACATCAGTGATAGAGAAATGTGGGTTCAAAACACTGTCCTACAGTTGCCAGCTGAATGCACAGTCCCCATCCAACGTGTTCAGGCTGTTCTTTCTTGGTTAGTGGCACCTGAAGACACCCATTTCTGGGGCCGTGAAACTTGGGCTCCATCCTCAATTCTCTCTCCTTTTTATTCCCCATGTCCAAATCAATTAAGACCTAACGATATTATCTTCTTTCTATTACTTGAACCATCTCTAATTCTCTAATCCTACTGGCAATTTCTTAATTTTCTCTTTATTTCTTCCCTTTTGCAATATCTTCTTAACAAATTAAACTATTTATTTTACAAAAGCAGTAGATGCACATGCAGCTCTGCGAAATAACATAGCGATCCTTTTTACTCATCATGCAATTTTTCCAATGGTAAAATCTTGCAAAACCATAGGACAATATCACAGCAAGGATATTGATATTCACACAATCCACAGACCTTAATCTGATTTCTCAGTTTCACTTGTACTCATTTTTGGGTGATGTGTGTGCGTGTTTAGTTCTATGCAATTTTGCCACATGTGTAGGTTCGTATATCTATCACCACAGACTGACTACAGAACAGTTCCATCAGCACAAGACTCCCTCATGTCACCCTTTTCTAAACAAACCTTCTTCACTGCAGCCCCTCTCCCCTGGCATTCCTAACTCCTGCCAATTACTAATCTTCCCTCTATTTCTATAATTTTGTCATTTCAAGAATGCTATATAAATGAAATCACGCTGTTTATAACCTCTTGGATGGGCTTTTCACTCTCAACAAAATTTCCTGAAGATTCATCTAAGTTGTTGCATGTATCAATAATTCATTCCTTTCTCATGACTGAGTAGTATTTCATGGTATGGATGCACTGCAGTTTGCAGAACCATTCACTCACTGAAGGACATCTGAGTTAGGAATATTCCTGTAGAGGTTTGTGCGTGAATAAATTTTTATTTCTCAGGGACAAATGTCAAAGAGTATAATTGCTGGGCAACATAGTAATTGTATGTTTAGTGTTGTCGGAAACTGCCAAACTGTTTTTCAGAGGGTCTGTACATTGTACATTTCCACCAGCAATGTATAAATGATCAGGGTTTTTTTTTGTGTCCTTGGTGTTTTCACTCTTTTATCTTTTAGCCATTCTGATAGGGTGCAGAGATTGCTCATTGTGGTTTCAATTTGCATTTCCCTAATGGCTCCTGAGGCTGAAAATCTTTTCATGTGCTTATCTGCCATCTGCATATCCTCTGGGGTGAAATGTCTGTTCATGACTTTTGCCCATTTTCAGTTTACATTGTTTTTCCTTACTTTTGAGTTTTGAGATGCTATATATACTAGACATTTAAAAGATATGTGGTTTGCAAATATTTACTCTAAGCCTGTACGTTATTTTCTTTATTCACTTAACAAGATCTTTCACAGAGCAAAAATTTTAAAATTTTGATTTGTCAATATTTCCTTTTATGAATTGTCAATATTTCCTCTTATGAATTGTACTTTTGGTGTTAAGTCAAATAACTTTTTGCCTAGCCTTAGATCCTGAAAATTTCTGCCTATTTTTTTCTAAAAGAGTTATAGTTTTCTGTTTTACTTTTGAGTCTATGATCTGTTGGAGGTGGTTTAGTTATTGTATGAAGTTTACATTGAGGCTTATTTATTTTTTTGCCTATGGTGGTCCAGTTGTTTTAACACAATTTGTTAAAAAGGCCATACTTTTTTCAATGAATTACTTTTGCACCTTTGTCAAAAATCATTGGGTATGTTTGTGTGCATTTGAGTTCTTTGCTTTTTCATTGATCTGTTTATCCCTCTGCCAAATCTGTGCTGCCTTGATTACTGTAGCTGTAGAGGAAGGTTAATATTGGGAAAACTTACCAAAAAAACTGGGAAGAGCAATTACTCCTACATTATTTTTTTCCCAAGATTATTTTAGCTATTCTACAGCCTGTACTTTTTCATGTAAATTTTAGAATAGACTTGTCTATGTCTACACAAAACCTTGCTGGGATTTTGATAGAAATTGCATTAAAGCTATAGATCAAACTGAGGAGAACTGACATCTTATTATGTTGATTCTTGTAGAAGACGAGGGCTCCATTTGCTTAGGTCTTCCTCTATTTCTTTAATGTGTATTTAAAAATTTTTAGTATGTGGAGCCTATATGTGTTTTCTTAAGGTTATACTTAAATATATCATTTTCTTTGGCTTAATTGCAAGTGATACTAGGTTTTTAATTCTGATTTTCATATGCTTATGGTTAATATTTCAAAATACGATTGATTTTGTTTTTGGTATTGAAATTGTACCTTGTAGGCTTGATGAACTCAGCTTTCAGTTCTAGGTGTTTTCTTGTATATTCTTCGAAATTACCTATGTAGAAAATAATGTAATCTGTAAATAGGGCTAGTTTTCTTCATTCTTTTCAATTGATGTGCTTTTTATGTATTTTTTTCATGCCTTATTGCAGTTATCAGAATTGCCAATTCTATGTTGAATTAGAGTGGTGAGAGTGGACATCCTTGCCTTGTTCTTGATCTTAGGAGAATGTTATTGAGCTTTTTATCATTAAATATGATGTTAGATGTAAGTCTGAGAGTATTAAAAGAATTATGAATGGAATTTTATATGATCAGAAAATGCTGAGGCAGGCAGATCACAATGTCAGGAGATCGAGACCATCCTGGCTAACATGGTGAAACCCCATCTCTACTAAAAATACAAAATATTAGCTGGGCGTGGTGGTGGGCACCTGTAGTCCCAGCTACTTGGGAGGCTGAAGCAGGAGAATGGTGTGAACCTGGGAGGCGGAGCTTGCAGTGAGCTGAGATCATGCCACTGCACTCCAGCCTGGGCAACACAGCGAGACTCTGTCTCAAAAGAAAAAAAAAAAAAAAAAGCAAAGCAAAGCAAAGAAAATGCACTCCATGATTTCAATTTGTTACATTTTATTTTATGGTCTAGCATATTAGGATATATATATTTTCTTTCATTTTCTTGGTAACTATTCCATGGATGCTTGAAAACAAAACAAAAGAAAACAAAACAAAGCATACAGAGACCATGTATTATTCTGCTGTTGTTGGCTGGTGTCTTCTATATGTGTCCTGCTGGTTGATTGTATCACTTAGATTTATATCCAGGCTGATTTTCTGTCTAGTAGTTCTATCATTTGCATAGAATGTAGTGTTGAAGTCCGCAACTAAATTGTGGATTTGTCTATTTTTCCTTTCAGTTATATCAGGTTCTGCTTCATGTATTTTGAGGCTCTGTTGTTTGGTGCATACACATTTAGGATTATTATATCTTTTTGGTAGATTTATACTTTTATCATTTTGTAAATTCCCTCTTTGTTTCTAGTAATTTTCTCTTCTCTGAAGTTTACTTTATCTGATATTAATATAACGATTCCTACTTTTCCTGGATAAATGTTTGCATGATTTATCTTTTTCTATCCTTTTAATCTATGCATTTGAATTGTAAATGAATTTCTTTTAAGTAACATATATTTGGGTCCTATGTTTTTTATCCACTGTGTCAATCTCTGCCTTTTGCTTGTTACATTTAGAACATTTACATTTACATTCTGTTTGTTTCCTTTTTTTGTCCATCAGTCCTATTTTCTTGCCTTCCTGTGCATTACTTAAATACCTTATAGAATTCAATCTTGATTTATTTATAGTATATTTGAGTGTATCTCTTTGTATAGTTTTCTTGATATTGCTCTGAATGTTAGAATATATATGTGTGACATCACAGTCTACTGGTATTAACATTTTACTACTTTGTATGAGATGAAGAAACTTTATTTTTATTTATGTCTCTTTACCTTCTCCACATTTAAAGATCATTTTTTGAGTGTCAGATTGTGTTATAATCTTTGTTTAACCCATCACATATTATTTAGAAAACTCATGAGAAAAAGGATAGTCTGTTACATGCTCCCATACTTTTGCTTTTTACATTGTTCTTTCTGTCTGATACCTCAAAATTCCTTCTTTTTAACATTTTCTTTCTGTTTGAAAGATTAACTTTATTCGTGTCTGAAGACTGTATCTGATAGTCAGAATTTCCTTTCCCCCTTTTTCTTTATTATTATTATTATTATTATTATTATTATTATTATTATTGAGATGGGATTTCACTGTGTTCCCCAGGCTGGTTGTGAACTCCTAGGCTCAAGTGATCTTCCTGTATCTGCCTCCCAGGTAGCTCTGAGAATGCTTATACTTCCCCTTGAAGGATAGTGTTACATGTTGACATTTCTCTTTTAGCCTTGAAAAGTGTTATGCCACTTCCCTTCGGCCTCCATGATTTCACTGGGAAATCTGTTGTAATTTGAACTCCTGTTCTCTTCCTTAGTCCTTCTTTTTGTTTCTTATAACAGAATTCCTGAAACTGGGTAAGTTATAAAGGAAAAAAGTATTTCTTATAGTTGCGGAGGCTGAGAAGTCCAAGGCTGAGGGGCCAAATTTGGTGAGGGCCTTCTTGCTGCCGGGGAGTCTCTTCAGATTCCCAAGGCAGCAGGAGGCATCACATGGCGAGGGGGCTGAGTGTGCTCAGTTCTCCTTCTTATAAAGCCTCCATCCCCACTCTCATAACAACACATTAATCCACTAAAATGCTAATTTATTAATCCATCATTGGATTAATCCATTCATGAGGGCAGAGTCTTCATTACCCAATCACCTCTTAAAAGCCCCACCTTTCAATACTGCTGCATTGGAGATGAAGTTTAAACATCAGTTTGGAAGAACTAGCATTCACATCCACAATGCTCACCTATAGGCCACGTGACATTTCTTTCTGATTAATTTTATGTGTTTTGCTTTGTCCTTAGTATTCAGCAATTTAATTATAATGTGACTGGGCATGGATTTATTTGGGGTCATCTTATGGGGGTTTTATTCAGTTTCTTGAATCTGTAGGTTTAGAGTATTCACCAAATCCAGGAAGTTTTTATCAATTATTTCCTTGGATGTTCTTTCAGATCCACAGGTTTTCTCTTCCTCTTCTGAGAGGATGTGATAAAAATGTTGGGTATTTTGTTATTGGCCCTAAGTCCCTGAATTTCTGTTCATTTTTTTTTTTTACTCTATCTTCTCTCTGTTGGTCAGCCTGGGTAAGTTTATTAAAAATTATTGATCAATCTTGTTCACTGATTCTATCTTCTGTCTTCACTCTACTATGTAAAAAATTTTATTGTTGTGCTTTTCAGTTCTATTTTCCTTCTGGTTCTTTTTTATGACTTCTTCTTTGCTGAGGTTGTTCTTAAGAGATATTGTAATTGCTTATTGAAATTTTTTTATGATGGATGTTTCATCTTGATTCATCTTGGTGTTAGCATCAACAGATTGACTTTTCACATTCAACATATAGTTTTTTTTTCTTGGTGTGATAAGCAGGTGATTTTTTATTATATCCTGGACATTTTGACTATTATGTTAGGAGACTCTGAGTCCCTTTAAAATATTTTATTTTTTAATGCAGTCACTTTATTTAGGCTTGGCATGTATGGCCTAGCCTACTTTTTAAGCTCTGGTTCCAGTGAGAACTTAATTTTCATAGCCTCTGTGGTGCCATTTTGGTCTGTGTGGTTTATCTTGTATTTCTGGGGCTCAGATTAGTTCCCGCTAGTGCTTCCTGAGGGGGAAGAAGGGGCGTCCTCAGGCTGGCCCACCTGGTGCCTCTAAGTAGGTAAAGAGAGTCTCTGGCTGATTGTCATGGGGAAATCCCCTTCACTTATGCTTTCTCTTGTCTCTGGGTGGGGAAAGGGAGTTTCAGATGTAACAGTAAATAAGAATGTCCTTCCTAAAATAGTGAGAGAAGGAAATAAATAAAAGCAATTTGGTCATGATGTAGACAGTGGGTCAGAAATGAGGAAAATGAATGTGATTGGAGAGGCAAGGAAAGAGGGAATTGGGTGAACTGTCAGTGCTTTATTAACAGGGATTGTCAACACTGATGGAATAGTAGACAGTGGGTAGTCAGGTATTAAAAGATCAATTCAGTATTAACATATTAAGCTGAAGGATCTTTAGAATATTTTTTTTTTCCTGAATTTCTTGTAGTTAAGAATTCTAAATGGTTACCTCACATTTAGGTGGACATAAGCCATGTCAGTAATGAGGGAGTGCAGAAATAGCACCAGGAAGACAAAGGCTCTGGATTCAAGGCTGCGATTGGTGAACCAAAGCAGAAGAAGCATCAACTATACAACACCACAAATCATCAGGAACAAATAATTTGATTCATTGTGGCAGACTTACTAAATTAAGGAAGTGAATCATATTGGAATACAGAAAAATTCAAAGCATTCAGATGCACTGAAAGTTAAATGTAATTTTCATAGAATTAAATATGTGGTAGATTATTTTTAACAATGCCAGAATTATGTTTTGTCTTTTACATAAGCTTTATTAAAACAACCCCATATGCAAATCATTAACATGAAATCGATGGAGCTATTCAGGTCTCTTTTAGGTATGACTTCCTAGGACTCAGCTTGCAGCCAAAATTTCCAGAAACATTTCATTTTAGTGACTGCTACCCATTATAACACTGGGAATTAATTCTTTTGGAGTTACTTCAGATTAAGTTAAATCACATAAAATTCAGCTCTTGAAGAAGAATAATGACATTCTCAAAAATATACTAATAAATATTGCCTCTAAATAAGATGACCTAATATCTCAAAGATACTGTTAATATTAATATTGACAAAGGGGGAAAATGTACCAGTAT
This sequence comes from Pan paniscus, assembly GCF_029289425.2. Lineage (NCBI taxonomy): Eukaryota > Metazoa > Chordata > Mammalia > Primates > Hominidae > Pan > Pan paniscus. The sequence continues at coordinate 93,734,030 of NC_073266.2, read as the reverse complement.
ATAATAACAGCTTTAAAAACCTTTATATATATATTGTTCCCATAATATTACTTATAAGAGTTTATCTTAAGGCAAGATTTGGAGATTGTCTTGGAAAATATTACTGGTAATTTATTTGCTAAACTGGAGATTTTGTTCATAAATGTTTGTAGAAAAGGTCTTGAATTCAACAGAGAAGTTCCATCCCTTATTTTTATATTTGAGTCTCAAGATCTTATGGAATATCAAAGGACAGAAGAGCATATCATCAAATTACACGGTAGGATAAGCAAGCACTTGATATAGAAGGGATTGTGTAGGGAAGCTCTCCTCCCTCAATTTGGGGAGTATTTCTGTCTATCTCTCATTATCTCCTTTTCCTTTTTTTTCTTTCTATATTCCTTTACTCATTTCTTTCATCTTTTTTCCTTCTTTCTAAATGATTTCAAAACCTAGGGAGAATAAAAAATTTATAATACTTTTTGATTTTGATAAGGATGCAGATAGGAACTACTGGTCACAAATTAATTAGGTGATATTTAAGGACTGTAAACAGAACACTGTACACATTTCTACACTTCCAGGGATTTGAATTAAGGAGTATTTGATTCTTGGTAGAGCACTGTCTTAAACATGAAAACTTCCTTAAGCTCACTAGGCTGAATGTTTTGGGAAATAAATATGTGTCTACTCAGTCACAGACCTGAAAAAATGCACTAGCTATTGTAACTTTTGTGGGATTAGAAGAGTCTCATAGATTTGCCAAGTTATCTGCTTTAAGACACAATTATTGTCCAGAGGTTGAGTTCTCAAAGCTTTGACATTGGCACATGGAAATTTCCCTCTGAAAAAGATAGCAACGTGTTTACTCTGGAGTGGGTGTGTGGATAAAGAAGTTGGGTTGAATCCATTGGCTAAAGGATCTCTCTCTCTTCTTTTTTTCTCCTCTTTCTCTCCATTTCGTCTTCCTTTTCTCTCCCACTCTCATTTTCCCCCTACAAGTAGGTTTTAGAATTCATTCAGTTGTCTCAAACTATTTTTAAGTAAAAAGCTGCAGCATAGGAATTCAACTCAAAAGAGCTTGGAAATTTTGGGTGAAGGCAGGAAATCCTGCTTGAGCCTTGGCCTCTGCTTATGGCAAAGTTCCAGGAAGAAATAGGATGCTTGTAAGAGTGTTCAGCCCAGAATACTTGGATTTTATAACCTTGACTGTGATCTTGGTGGCCATAGGAAATTTTAAGTTAAACTCTTTGAGGAAAGACAGTGGGAAATTATTGTCCTTACAACACTGAAAGTACAGGTAAAAAAAAAAAAATCTCTGTCTACAGTTACAGAATCTCTTGTGACTTTAATTCTGGCAATTTTAAAGAAATGTTGGAATTGACCCACCAAGAAGCACTTTGTGTTCAGACAGCACTAATAGAGATGTGGCTTACTTCTTTCTTCTTTTTTCACTTGAACCTGGGGATTCAGGAAACATCATGTTGATCTACAGTGTTTTATAAGTTTATCTTGTAGTACCTAAAGTGTTACCTCTTTTGAAACACTTCCCTAAAGTGATGCCACTGATGTCATCCCCTGATGACAACAATAATAATATAGTCATTATGAAAACTTTGAAACATACAGAAATAGGTTAGATAAATAAAAATGATAAACAAAAGTCACTCATAACTCCAGGTTGTTAAATAAAAAGTGAGATTTCAGCATATTTTCCCTCTTTGGTGTTTAGTAAGGCTTATTTTTTCATGAGTTTACTATATGTTTATTTGCATATATGTGAAATAATTGTCTGTTAACTTACATTTTTCTGTTGTATTTTGTATTCAAAGTTTTCTCATTGTTTTGTAATGACTCTTTAAATATTAGGAATATTCTTTTGTGGAGAGAGACATCAGTAAGACAGCAGAACAGAAAGTTCTCTGTTAATATCCCCCAACAGAAACAGTGATTTGGCAGCTACCCAAATGGACAAAAATGTCTTTGTGTGAGCTTTGAGATCCAGACTGGAGGTTTTGAAATCTCTATGGAGTCCACAACCAAGGAGGGCTGTTTTGAGAAGGCAGTTCTGCACCCATGTGGCAAATTCACTGTCCATGGTCCAATATGCAGACTTTGAAACATCGTATTTCCCTGTGGACTCAGCTAGAGCCCCATTTGACCTTGGTCTTCCACCAGGATCATTCACCAAGGGACCCAGGAGGAGTCACACTTACCTGTGCCTCTGGTAATAAGCCCACTGATCTCATTTCCAGTTATAAACTCTGAAGTGGTTCATGAATCAGCTCTAGGCCTTTCAGCCATGGTCTTGGAGGAGTCCTGTCCACAAATAACCTGGCAGAAGACACACTTGTCTGTGCCCCTAGAGACAGGCTGTCTGACTGTGGATTCTGAAACAGCCCTTTAGTTTGGCTCCATTCCCCATTTGCCACAGTCTTGGAGCAGTCCTGCTAACAGAGGGACCAACCAGAAGACTTGCATGTCCATGCCCATGGAGGCAGGCCCAGCAACTTTGGACTGAGTTTAGATCCTAAAATGGCCTTGTGACTCAGTTCCAGTCCCTCTTAGCCACAGCCTGGGGCCAGTGCTACTCATCCAGTGGCCCACCTAGTGACCTGGTTTGAATCATCCCACGGATAAGCAGGATCCACACTCATCCACACACTTAGTAGCAGGCCTGCTGTCTGTGGACCCAACTGTAGGTCTGAAAATAGATCCTTGTCCCAGTGCCAGATCTACTGATCAAAGTCCTGGAAGCAGTCCAGTCCATTCAGGGACCAGAGAGAATCCAGTAACAGGCGTGCCAACTACAAAATAAAATGTAGACCCAGGAACAGCCACAAGACCTAGCTCCAACCCCACTTGACTGCAATTTCAGAGGCAATTCGATCAGCCTGGGGATCTAACAGGAGAGGGTCTTTACCTGGCAAAAATAGTCTGTGAAGACAAGAACAGTGTTTGTTTCTTCAAATGCAAAGACATAGGTGCAAGAATACATGGATCATAAACAGTCAGGCCAACATGACACCATAAAGTAAACTAATAAAGCTCCAGTAATCAACCCTAAAGAAATAGAAATCTATAAATTGCCTGACAAAAAATTCAAAACAATCATCTAATGAAGTTCAATGATATGTAACAGAATACAGGCAGACAAATAAATGAAATCAGAAAAACAATGCATGAATAAACTGAGAAGTTTAATAAAGAAATATAAACAATAAGAAAGACCTAAAGAGAAATTCTGGAGCTGAAATATACAATGAAAAAACTGAAAAGTGCAATAGAGAGTTTTAACTGCAGGTTTGATCATGCAGAAGAAAGAATCAGTGAACTTAAAGACAGATCATCTGAAATTGGCCAGCTAGAGGGACAAAAAGAAAAAAGAATGAAAGAGAATAAATAAAACATATGAGATCTATGGAACACCATCAAATAAGCAAAAAATATCCGTTATAGGAGTTGCTGAATGGGAAAGGAGAAAGAAAGGAGCAGAAAACTTATTTAAACAAATAATGGCTGAAAACTTCCCAAATATTGGGAGGTATATGAATACCCAGATTTATGAAGCTCCCAGGACCCCAAACAAGATCAATGCAGAGAAGATGGCCCTGGAACACACTATAATCAAATTGTCGAAAGTGAAAGACAAAGAGAATTTTGAAAGCAGCAAGAAAAGAGCTAGTTGTTACATACGAGACAGTGGCCATAAGTCTGTCAGTGGATTTCTCTGCAGGCCAGGAAGGTGTAAGATAATACATTCAAAGTTACAAAATTAATAGAACAACTGGCAGCCAAGAATACTACACTCATAAAGCTGTCCTTTAGAAATGAATAAGGGCTAAGGAGATATTCAGACAAACAAAAGCTGAAGTTCATCACTTCTAGATGTGTCTTACAAGAAATGCCAAAGAAAGTGCTTCAAGTAGAAACAAAAGGACACTAATGAAAATATGAAAACATAGGACAGTATAAAACTCACTGGTAAAGGTAAATATATAGCCAAATTTAGAATACTCTAATACTGTCATAGTAGTATGTAAATTTTAACTTTAGTATAACAGTTAAAGACACAAATATTTAAGAAGCTATAGCCACAATAACTTGTTAATGAATATACAATATAAAAAGATATAAAGAGTAACATAAATAGCACAAATGTGGTGGGAGAGAGAGAAAAACTACAGTTTTTGTATGTGATTTAAATTAAGTTGTTATTAGCTTAAAATATACTGTTACAACTCTAAGATGTTTTATGTAAGCCTAATGGTAACCACAAAGCAAAATATTTAGTAGATACACAAAAGATAAAGAGAAAGGAATCAACTTATTCCGCTACAAAAGAAATCAACCTGTCATAAAATAAGATAGCCAGAGAGAAAGAAAGAAACACAGGAACTACAAAACAGTGAAAAAACAAGCAATAAAATGGCAATAGTAAGTCCTCACTTCTCAATAATTACTGTAAATGTAAATTGGTTAAACTATCCAATCAAAAAACACAGAGTAGCTGAATGGAAAAAGAATCCAACAACAGCTTGCCTACAGGGCGCTGACTCTGATTTTAAAAACACATAATGGCTGAAAATGAAGAGATGAAAAAATATATTTCATACAAATGGGAAACAAAAGAGAGCATAGATGATTATACTTTATCAGACAAAGTAGACTTTAAGTCAAAAATCTGTTACAAGATAAAAAGAAGGTCACTGTATAATGATAAAGGGGTCAATTTTTCAAAAGAATGTAACAATTGTAAATATATATACACTCAACGTGGAAGCATCTAAAGAAAAAGCAAAATTAGGAAAATTGATGAGAAAATAGATAGTAATGCAATAATAATAAGGGACTTCAATACCTACCCACTTTCAGCAATGGAGAGATTATCAAGACAGAAAATCAATAAGGAAATTGAAGAATTGAATAATATTATAGTCCAAAAGGACATAACAGAATACATAGAACATTCCATCCAACAGCAGCAGAATATGCATTATTTTCAGGTACACACATAATATCCTCAGAATAGATCATGTGTTGGGTGACAAAAATGTCTTAACAAATTTAAAATATTGAAATCATATCAAGTATCTTTTCAGACAACAATGTTATGAAACTAGAAATCAATAACAGAAGGAGACTAAAAATTCACAGCTATATGGAAATTAAGCAATATGCTGCTGAATAATCAGAAGAAATGAAAAGGTAAGTAAAAAGTATCTTGAGATAAACAAAAGTGGAAAGACAACATACCAAAACTTACAAGATTCAACCAAAGCTTTTCTAAGAAGGAAGTTTAAAGTGATAAATGCCAACATTAATAACAAATGAAGATCTCATATAAACAATTTTACACCTCAAGAAACTAGAAAAAGAATAAACTAAGCCCAATGTCAGCAGAGTGACGGCAATTATAAAGATGAAAGTAGAAAGAAATGAAATAGAGACTAGAAAGACAATAGAAAGCACGAATGAAACTCAAACTTGGTTTTTTGAAAAGATAAATAAAAATTGACAAGGCTTTAGCTAGATTAACTATGAAAAAACAGAGAAAACTCAAATAAATAAAATTATAAATGAAATAAGAGGCACTGCCACTGATACCACAGAAATACAAAGGACCAAAACAGATTACTATGAACAATTATATGCCAACAGAGGGGATAACGTAGAAGAAATGAATAAATTCCCAGAAATACACAACCTATCAAGACCGAATCATGAAGAAATAGAAAACCTGAACAGGCCAATAATGAATAAGGGGATTGAATTAAAGAAATGACCTCCCAACAAAGAGAAGTACAGGACAAGATGGATTCATGGGTGAACTCTCAGGCATTAATTCCAATCCTTCTCAAACTGTTCAAAAAATTGAAGAGGAAGGAAAGCTCTCAAACTCACTTTATGAGGCCAACATTAGCCTCATACCAAAAACAGATAGAGACATTACACTACAAGAATAGAAAATGATAGGCCAATAACTCTGATAAACACAGATGAAAAAGTCTTTGATAAAATATTAGGAAACCAAATGTAACAGAACATTAAAAAGATTATATGTCATGATCAAATGAGATTTATTGCTGGGTTGCAAGGATGGTTCAACATACACAAATCAATAAGAGTGTGAAGAAGAAATCACATAATCATCTTGATAGGTGCAGAAAAAGCATTTGACAGAATTCAACACCTTTTATGATAAAAACTCTCAACAAATTAGGTGTAGAGAGACTGTACACATTTAGCATCATACTGAATGATTGATTAAATGCTGAAATCTTTTCCTCTATGATCAGGAACAACAAAAGGGTGTTCACTCTCAACACTTTTATCCCACAGGGAAATTAGGTGTGATGCACGGAAATAACAGGCATCCAAATCAGAAAGGACCAAGTTAAGTTGTCTATCTAGATGACATGATCTTGTATATAGAAAACCTTATGAATCCAACAAAATACTATTAGAGCTAATATACAAATTTAGTATAGTTGTGGAACACAAAATTACTTATAAAAATTAGTAGCATATATATTTATATATGTTAATAGTGAAATTCTCAAGAAGATCAAGGAAACAATCATACTTTTAATAGCTACAAAAATAATATACCTAGGAATAAATTTAACAAAGGAAGTGAATGATTTATTCACTGAAAACCGTACAATTCTGATTCAAGAAATGGAAGAGGACATAAAAAATGGAAAGGTATTCCAAGTTTATCAACTAGAAGAATTAATATTGTTAAAATGTCCATACTATCCAAGGTAATCTACAGAGTCAGAGAAATAGAAAATAAAAACATAAAATTTATATGAATCCACAAAAGACCTAAATAGCCAAAGTGAGATGGGAGAGTTCCCTTGACCCCTTCCTGGGACTCACAAAGGGAGTGATTCATTTACTAAGCTGCCGTGCTCAATCCCTTACAGGAGGGAGCACATGAGTGGGCAAGTGTGGGAACCAAAGTGAATGAATGCTAGAACCAGTCAGTTGCTCCTCTCTGGTAGGAGCAGGCCCTGTGTGGACCCATGGCAGCATCCAAGCACGTTACAATGCTTTTTTAGCTCTGCTGTCTGGGAGTGGGTGCTGGAAACACCTGGAGCCCCAGAGGACGTGCTACCAGCTCAGTGGGCCTTTTGCCTTGTGGTGTGGAGTGGCTGCCCTCCACCAGCGAGGGCAAAAGGCCAGTGTGACAGCCTTTTTGGGTTCCTGCACCCAGTGCATCCCTAATTCTTGTTCAGTGCCCAAGAGGAATGAGGTCACATGGACTTGAAGGACAATTAATGTGGAGATTTTATTGAATGGTGGAAGTGGCTTTCAGCAGGATGGGGAGATGGAAAGTGGATGGGGTGGGAAGGCAGTCTTCCCCTGGAGTTCGGCTGTCCTGGGCCGATCTCCTCTCGGACCATCCCTGGGCAAGCTCCTCTTTGAGCAGTTTCTGATGTCCAGCTGCTTCTTCTCTCAACGTTCTGACACTTCTGTCTTCTGTGTGTGTGTGTCCTGAGTCTGGAGTCTGGGGTTCTTATGGGCACAGGATAGGGGGCGTGGTGGGCCAAAAGGCAACATTCAGGCAGGAAAACAGGGAGGTGAAGTTCTCATTTAGGGCCACGGGTCCAGGCCTGAGGGTGGAACCTTTGCCAGGGACCCCACCCTTTTCTACCTAGTATTTCCCTGCCTCTTCTCTGTATCAAAAGCAACCTTGAGGAAAAATACAAAACAAAAAGCAAACCCCCCAAAAAAACTAGAGGTTTCACACTACCTGATTTCAAAACATAATACAAAGTTATGGTAACCAAAACTGCATGGTTTTGTCATAAAAACAGACACATAGACCAATGAAAATAGAGAGCCCAGAAATAAATCCATGCATCTATAGCCAATTGATTTTTGACAAAGGCTACAAGAACACAGTTGGAGAAAGGAGAATGTCTTCAGTACATGGTGGTGCTGGGAAATTTAGATATCCATATGCAGAAGAATGAAACTGGATTCCTATTTCACTATATGCAAAAATCAACTAAAAATGAATTAAAGATAAATGTAAGACCTGAAACTACAAAACTACTAAAAGAAAATACAGAGAATATGAGGATATGCTTCATGACATTGGCCTGGGCAAGAATTTTTTTGTATAAGACCTCAAAAGCATAGGTAACAAAAGCAAAAATAAACAAATGGGATTACATCAAACTAAAAACTTCTGCACAGCAAAGGAAACATTCAATAAAATGAAAAGGCAATTTATAGAATGAGAGAAACTATTTGTAATCCATATATCTGATAAGAGGTTAATATCCAAAATACATAAGCAACTATGCAACTCAATAGTAAAAGGAATAGATAAAGGACCTGAATAGACATTTTTCAAGAGACATACAAATGAACAATGGGTATATGAAAAGGGGCTCAACGTCACTAATCGTCAGTGAGATGCAAGTAAAAAAACCCACAATCATATATCACTTCACCCCTGTTAAGAAAGCTATTATCAAAAATTGAAGACATAACAAGTGTTAGAAAGGGTGTGGAGAAAAAGGAACTCTTGTGCACTGTTGATGGGAATGTAAATTGGTACAGCTCTTAGAGAATAGATAGCATGGTGGTTCCTCAAAAAAACTGAAAATAGAACTGTCAGGTGACCCAGCAATCTCACTTCTGGGCATATACCCAATAAGGCAATGACATCAGCACTTTGAAGAGATATCTGCATCCACCTGTTCAAGGCAGCATTATTCACAATATCCAATATATGAAAGCAACCTAAATTTCTATTGATAGCTGAATGGGTAATCAAAATGTGGTATAGACATATACACAATTGAATATTACTTGGCCATTAAAAGAAGGGAATTCTGCCTTTTTCAACAGCATGGATGAACCTGGAGGACATTATACTAAGTGAAATAACCCAGACACAGAAAGACAAATACCCTATGATCTCACTTATATGTGGAACCTAGAAAAGTTGAACTCACAGAAGCAGAGTGGAACAATGGTCACCAGGAGCTGAGGTGGTGGGGGAGGGAAATGGAGAAATGCTGGTCAAAGGTACAAATGGTCAGTTACAAAATGAGTAAATTCTGGAGATATCAGGTACAATTATGTGGCAACTATGAGTAATAATGCTCAACTGTATACTTGAAATTTGCTTACAGACGAGCTCTTAAGGATTCTTACTGCAAAAACAAAAGGCAGCTATGTGAGGTGATCATGGTAATGAACTTGATTGTACTAATTATTTCACAATGTACATGTATATCAAATCATCACATCTTATTCCATAAATATGTACAATTTTTATCAATTATACCTTGATAAAGCCAGAAAAAAAATTCTGTTGCTTCACCATGCATGTTGCATATGTGTGCACACACACAAACGTAGAGACTTCTTTTTTTCCCTAAAAGGGTTATTTTACTTTTAGACTTATTAAAAGAATGAAAGCATGGGTTTGAAAGAGCTAAATCTACAAACAGGAATAAATTGTGTGTGATTCATTAACCATAACAAGTATATACACACAGACACACACACCACACACACACACACACACATACACACAGACTTAGAAGTGCTGAAGAGGTGTGAGCACATTCTGGATCTTGGGCTAACTGCCTTTTTGTGTCTTTCCAGGATGTCAGGGATTCTTGATGCAGGGTGACTGCTAACTCTTCCTGAAGGTTTCTCTGTTTTATCCTGAGTGTGTGTCTGACCTACACTGTCTTCTTCACCATACTCAGAAACATGTTAGTCCCAGCCACTTTCTGGAATTAGAACATGGGATTTGAGATCAAGCAGGTGTGGGTTCAAATTGTCTCTGTCAGTTACCAATGGCAGGATATTCACCTAACATTTCAAAATCACAATAGCATGGATAAAAAATGCCAACCTCACAGGACCAATTTGGGAGTTATGTATAAACACAAAGACACATGTGCATATACACATATTCACATGTGCACATTCAAGGCACATACACATGTGCACATACACATATACATACACATATACACATACACTCATGCACACACATATACACACACATACATATGACAGAAAGAGAACCTGACACATGGTATTCCTGTGAGAGGACAAACTTAGCATTGCATCATGCAATAAGAGAGTAATTGAACAACACCCTGATTACATGTGGTACAAATTCTAATTTTCTAATTTGTTGTCCTTTTACTTATGATAACTGCTTTGCATACTTGACATGAATTGTTTAAAGCTGATGTGAGTGAGCATATCCAACAACAATCCTAGCGCCTGCTGTGGATCAGGTGACCATGTTAACGAAGCTAGTGAAGTGAGGTAGATTAGAATACTGCTCACTTTAAAACTGTGCTCTGCAGGATTGCCAGGTGTAGTGGATGAAGAGAGATTTAGAATAACTGCATGACATGAAACACAAAAGTGCCTGCAGGACTTTCTCACTAACCCTTTCATAGTCTGCATATGTGTATCATACAAAGTTTGAAACCCTATCAGAACGAACAATAAATGTGATTAATAATTTTCCTTATTAACGCTTTAGGAAATTAGGGTAAGCAATATTTCCACATAATTTTTAAACCTAAAAAATAAAGAAAAAAAATTTAAAATGAGAGTTTAAAGTGCTCAGCCCATGGGCTGAGTGTTTGGGGTGTCATCTACCATGTTCTTGATGTACCTGGGTCCTGACCATCTATCAGCACCATGGACTTGGCTACCTCCTCAGCTCCCTGACCCATCTCTGGGTCTGACATCTCTTCTTTGTCCTTCCAGAAGGATTTAAGAGGAGATTAGGGGCCTTGGGTTAGGGATCTAATGTCAGGTCTACACCGAAGGCAGTTTCTGCTCTTATCTTGAGCCCTTATTGTAGTATTTGGGCCACATATTCTCAAAATGTACCATCTCTTTCAGCAGCTGTGCTCCAGTTGAATGCACCTGTGCAGATCCCTCTTGGAAACATGCCCCATGCCTTCGTTCTGCAATAACTTGCTCTTCTCAGCTCTATTTTTGGAGGCCTCAGGGCACTGATTTTGAATCTGGGCACCTCTGAATGGTCACTTCTGACCAACAAGCAGTCTACTTTGTCAACACCTTTTCTTCTGGGACTTGTGTTGCCTGCCTGCTGGAATTTTTCTCATCTAGTCCTGCCTTCCCCACTCCCCCCATTTGAGATGAACTCTTCCTGCGGGGCTGTTTGGCTCCTGGCTGGTCCATCGGGGCTGTCCCTCAGACTCTGACCTCCGTTGGGCACTGACTTCATGAAAACACAGCCCTGTCTGAGGGGCACCTGCCCATGAAGCTGCTCTTCCTAAGCTTTGCAGTACCTGCCACATTGTCTCCCCACTGCTAATCATATTCTCTCTGCTATGGTTGTTTAACATTTTCTTCACATTTATAAGCAATTATGCGTTACAGAATCAAAAGACCTTCTTCACATTATGTCTTATTCCCACCACGAAATTTTAGGTTCTCTAAATTGTGAGTACTCCTTATGATACTCCACATGATAAATATATGTGAAATACATTTTTAGAAATATAAATATGGAATTGTATGCGCACACATAGATCTTTTGGGAATAGGCTCATTGGTCATACCAATTTTGGAAAATAATTAATAAAAATGTAAAGCCAATGAAAATGTCAATTCATTTGGAAGATTTCTAATGATCCTCAAAATATGAAGTTAAGCTCTCATATCATAACTACATTAAATACCAGGAAGAAACCTATTTTGAGACACAGAAATGTTGAGAAGCTCTGAGAAAAAGCAGCCATTATTCTCATTTAAATTAGAAATTTGTTCCTTCGCTTTTTTGTTCTGCCTCCAGATCCAGTCCTTGCCTGGGGTTTGAAAGCTTTGCATGTATTGAAGCCTTGGCCAGCACAGACAAATGTTCCTCTTCCCTTTCTAAAAATGGTCTTGGTGTTGCAGAAGTTGTTAGAATCAGAATGAAGTCACTTGTGTTAAAAAAAAAAAAAAACCCTGATGAACAGAGGTGAGAAAGGCCATAAAGAGGGGTTCTCATGCATTAATGCCTGATAAAAACTATCACAAAAGACTCTGCAGAAACGACAACCTTGCACAAAGGCCATCTCAACTTTACACAAAAAATAGTTCTGTTTGGGCATCTTCCCAGCAATTTCCTCTCCAACCCTAGACTGGTGTCACCCTTGTTATTCATCCTTGTAGCTAATGATAATAATCTCAGTGTATTTGTCCATTTTCATACTGCTGATAAACATATACCCAAGACTGGGTAATTTACAAAAGGAAGAAGTTTAATTGGACTCACAGTTCCACGTGGCTGGGGAGGCCTCACAATCATAGCTGAAGGCAAGGAGGAGCAAGTCACATCTTACATGGATGGTGACAGGCAAAGAGAGCTTGTGCAGAGAAACTTCTGTTTTTAAAACCATCACATCTCATGACACCCATTCACTATCATGAGAACATTGCAAGAAAGACCTCCCCGCGTAATTCAATCACCTCCCACCAGGTTCCTCTCACGAGATGTGGGGATTGTGGGAGTTCAAATTCAAGATGAGACTTGGGTGGGGACACAGCCAAACCATATCACTCAGAAGCAGTTATATAGCCTCTTTCCTGTTTCCCTTAAAAACTGTCATTTTCCTTTACTTCCCTGAATGTGCACCTAGTTTACTATGGCACACATATTTCCACTGAAATGCCTCATTCCCAAATAACTGTCATTGTCTTTTAGAGACCCCCCTCTCTGTTTATTATTTACATTGATAAAAATTGTGTCCAGAAGTCAGACCTGAAGAAAGATCACTTGTGAAAGAAATTGGCAGTTCTGGGACCTGGTGTACAGTACTCACTTAGGTCCTTAGAGCTCTCTGCTTCCATGGCCTCACCTTCTCTGTCCTGGTGAGTCTTTTCTCAGGTTAGGCCTCCCTATTTTTGGTAGAGGCTGATTAGCTTCACTTTTTGTTTTGTTATAAGGCCAACTGAGTCAAGGACCTTGCATTCCTCTTGGGATGATGAAACCCTTTTTTTTTTTTTTTTTTCTGTAAAGCCCTTACTGTATAAGGACAAGTGTCTGTTCATCTGAGTACCCTGCTTTTTACAGAATTTATGTTCTGTTTGTGAAGAATGTCTTTTCTGGTGAATTCACTTTTGTTTCTGTGTGCCTAATTTAGTATTTTGTTTGATTTGCATGCCTGGGTTAACATTTTTGTGATCACTCTTATCTTGGTTTCATTTTGGTTTGGTTCTGCGTGTCTGCAAGTGATTTGGGTCTCTTCCCATGCTGATTTCTGAAAATCTTCTTAGAGAAAAAAATAAACATTCTAAATGATGGCTGCAAGATGGTTAATTAAAATCCATTTGAGCAGTCCCCAGCATCTAAAACACTCATCCAAACTCCCGACGTTCTTTCATAGGATTGATAGAATTTTCTTTGCTTTGAAGAGATTAAAAAGAAATAAAATGGGAATTTCAAACATTTAGACATATCAGATTTTCTGAGTCTCCAGCCAGCTACATGGCTTTTCCTCATGCATGTTTTTTGATCAATGGCAATCATTGGGATCATTTGAACTTCCCAAGCTTGTTTTCTTCTTTGCACCAAATTAAGAGAATACAATGGTAGAGTCAACACATAGAGGCTTCTAAATCCTCTAGCACTCTGCTTCTTTTCCTACCTACTTTGAACCTGTTGACTTTTCTGCTGATGTCGCCATAAAACTCTCTGTTATGGCATTCCAGGTAAGATTAAAAAAAAAGTCTTAAAGACTTTAAAATTAATGCTTTTACAAATTACAACAGCCTCATGGCAACCAACAATCTAAACATCTTTTGGAAATGCAAATTTAGGTTTGCCTGACTAACAATTGCTTAAGCTTATGGAATAGTTAATTCAAGTATTACTAGTCTTAAACTAGGTAAATGTTTATAGAAGTGGGGCTCTCAGATCAAACAGGTCAAAATTTTGAGCTAAGCACAATAATAAAAGGTAGCTCTCTCATGCATAAAAATTGCTTTGTTTGCCATGTGGGGGCCAGAAAAAATGACCAATATGGTGAAACCCCGTCTGTACTAAAAATACAAAAATTAGCTGGGCGTGGTGGTGTGTGCCTGTAGTCCCAGCTACTTGGGAGGCTGAGACAGGAGAATTGCTTGAACTGGAGAGGCTGAGGTTGCAGTGGGCCGAGTTCGTGCCACTGCATTCCGGCCTGGGTGACAGAGCGAGACTCCACTTCAAAAAACAAAACAAAACAAAACAAAACAAACAAACAAAAAACCCCTGCCAACATGCCTCTCCACCTACGTTGATTACTCTCAATTGGTAATCAGACCAGCAAACAAATTGTGGATTCATTACTAATTCAAGGCTACTTAGAGATTTTGTTTTTTCTTATACAATTCAGCCAATCCTGGCTAAAATGTAAACTTAAAATTTAACGTCAAACCCATTTAAAGCTAAAAAAAGAAAGAAAACAAACAAAAAGGGGCAAAAGAAGTTTTTGTAAACCAACTTACTTTCCCCAAAACATTGGTCCACAGCCTTCATTAGGATACGTACTGGGGCAAATAACCATTTGAACAAGGGAGCTATTTGAACAAGGCTTATTTTTTCCAAAATATAATTTTGATCCAGCAGTCTTTTATAAACTGGTGAGTTTGTATTACTATCTCATGACCAAAATTCTAAAATGTAATTTATAAGATTGCATTTGTGTGTGGATATATGTTTAGGTCTATTTACACATATGTACATTGAATTTTGTTATATATTGTGTCTATATTATAAAATCTGATGTAGTTAGCCAGAAATCCCTTAAATAATTTTATTCAAATTAGCGAAGATAAATGAGCACTCATATAAAATATATAATAATAAAGAAGCTGTTTTTTAAATTAGTAAAATAAAGTTGTCAGCATACATTTTTGCCTTCGTTTACTGGTTAGACAGTTTTATATTTGTATCTTCAAGATGTTTCAAGGTCAGAAAATGATAAACCCAGCCTAAAAGCAGAATAATCTTTGTTTGTGTAACTCTTTGATATGTAAGCTTAATTTAATATTGTAGTTTAATAAAAACAGCTGTATCTGCTGAGTTATTAACAACATATTCTTATATTTAAGTCTTCTGCTTACATGAACACCTAATATTCACAGGCTATAAAAATGCTTAACAGGGAAATAATTTGAAATAATGGTTAGCTTTATCTAATAGCTCAGTTTTTATAAGTAATCTGGGTAAATTGTTAAAAATAAATTAGGTAAATATAAATGGAATAAATACAGATAAAATTTTTATGTAATTTTAAATACTAAGGTTATGCTGTGTTAAAATGATAACTTATTAAATGTCTGGGTCATTTTGAAATAAGATAAAAACTGAAATTACTGAACATAAATGTTCTTTGCTTCTAAAAATTTATAGATATAATATTTGGGTCTATTAATACATGTAAAAATTATGTTATGGAAGATGATGTTTCTCAAAATTATTAACAGATTCTCATCTATAAAACACTAGTATGTGACAGACAGTTCAAAATTTCTTGCTTCCTAGATTTTCACTAAAAATCAAGATTACTAAGAGTTAAAATTCTTGTTAATATATGTAATTATGTATACAAAGTGTGCCAAAAAAGTAAGATGTGTTTTGATGAGAAAAATTTTAAAAAGACATAAAAATGTGTTCTTTTTTTTTTTTTTGAGTTGGAATGTCCCTCTGTCACCCAGGCTGCAGTGCAATGTTGCGATCTTGGCTCACTGCAACCTCTGCCTCCCAGGTTCCAGCGATTCTTCTGCCTCAGCCTCCCAAGTAGCTGGGACTACAAGTGTGCACCACCATGCCCAACTAATTTTTGTATTCTTAGTAGAGACGAGGTTTCACCATATTGGCCAGGCTGGTCTCAAACTCCTGACCTCATGATCTGCCTACCTCAGCCTCCCAAAGTGCTGAGATTACAGGCGTGCCACCGTGCCCAGCCAAAAATGTGTTCCTTATTGAGAATTTTTTTTTCTAATTTGGAGGTTGTTTAAAGGTTGTTTCAAAAATTAAAATTAGAAAATAGAAACAATATAAAAAGGAATGAGTGAAGGAGGGGGTTATAAGAAAGTCATAGTTATTATAAAGATATATATTTGTTAAGAAAGTTTAAAGAGAAAAGAAAATTTTGTCTGGAAAATAATCTTGTGTAGTAAATGTTTGTCCTAAAGTAAAACGACTGGTTATTTTTTGAGAAAGAGGAAGACAGAACAAAGCAGAAAGCCTAAGCATCATGTCAAGGCTTTGTGCAGGTCACAAAAGGTTTGTGAAGGATGAATTGATAAAAAAATGTTATGTCCTCAAGTTGCTATATTTAGAAGGGAATTATTTATAAATCTTTCTAAACATTGATCTTTGATATTGAAAATATAGTAACACAAAACTAAAAATTTGGCTCCCTCTATAAGAACAACAAGATTTTCTTAAAATATTGGTTTCAGTACAATTAAAAGTCAAAAGTTCTTTAGTCTAAAGAGGTTTTGATTTTTAATTCTCTGCAGCTGTGTTTCCGTTTTATAATCACTAATTTCCTTAGTTTCAGATTAGAAATGCTGTCTTTTTCATTTAAACTTGTAATTTTGTTTCTCAAGGTAGAGTTTTCCTCTTAAAACTTCTCAGATTCGTATTTCAGAAGTTCAATGTTTGCTGTATCTCATCACTTGTAATTTGCAGGTTATACAACTGTAATGGTTAATAATGAGTGTCTACTTGATTGGATTGAAGGATGCAAGGTATTGTTCCTGGGTGTGTCTGTATGGTGTTGATGGCGTTGCCAAAGATTAGCATTTGAGTAAGTGGGCTGAGAGAGGTGGACCCACTCTCAATCTGGGTGGGCCCCATCTAATCAGCTGGCAGTGTGGAATGAGGAGACTTGCTGAGTGTTCTGGCCTTCATCTTTCTCCTGTGCTGGATGCTTCCTGCCCTCAAACATGAGACTCCAAGTTCTTCAGCTTTTGGACACTTGGACTTACACCGGTGATTTGCCAGGGGCTCTCAGACCTTGGGCCACAGACTGAAGGCTGCACTATTGGCTTTTCTACTTTTGAGGTTTGGGGACTCAGACTGGGATCCTTGCTCCTCAGCTTGCAGATGGCCTATTGTGGGACTTCACCTAGTGATCATGTGAGTCAATTCTCCTAATAAACTCTCTGTCCTATGTACATACATCCTATTAGTTCTGTTCCTTTAGAGAACTCTGACTAATAGAACATCATTGCCTTCTGCTCTTCCTGTATTTCCTCTTGAGAAGGACTGGAATGATAACTCTCTCCTTTAACTTTTTTCTCTTCTAAATCTGCTGTGATGGCCTGATGCTAAAATGTTTACACTGAAGGCCTAGAAAAGCAACCTTTTTATCCAGTATAACTTGGGTGTGTACTTGGCTTTTCTCATTGTGTCTGAATTGTTCCATGTAACCGGGAAACGTCCCATGCTGTTACTAAAAGCCATGCATTCTCCTGCTCAGAGTACTAGTTTTCCTCTAGAATGGGGCACACTCATAACCTTGGATGCACTCTTCCTGTGTCTGATTAAATCCAAGTAGTGTTTTCATCAGGTTCAACTTTCAGCTTATTGAAACAGGCTTCCCATACGGAAAAGCAATCACATTATGAAGGCTTCTCTCTCCCTTTTTGGAAACTGGCCTAAGAAACAAATATTTTATGTTTTAGTAAGATAATTTTCTGTGTTGTTTTTATTAGGTATTCGATTACTTAGGAACATTGAGCTTTAAAAGGCTAAGGTTTTTACATCCATGTAACCTTCTGTATTACTTTTTGAAGTCTCTTATCACTCTGGCTAAATGAATGACTGTGATTTCACAGTGATTTGTGATCCTATTTTGATCAAGTGTTTTAACCTTTTTTCATCTTTGACAGGCTTCTCCAATATCAAAATTCTAAATTAAGTCTTTGTGACCTAAAATTAACTTTGAGGTTTTCCTACTGGATCCCTGGGTGGTCTCAAAGAATGTAGCTCTCATCTTATAGAGATATGAAATGATAAGGCTTATCTGGTAAATTGTATAGAAAAATATTGTCAAATGATAAGTGATACTATGTCTTCTTTCAGTTACATTTATCATATGTTATTGATATGAATGAAATTGTATATAATTCATATAAATCTCATATATCATCAGTCATAATTCTGATTATCTTATATGCCACAAAATAACCATATTTTATTGTTAATTGGTGATGATAATGAACTTCCATCAGATTCCTAACCATGGTTACTGTAAGACTGTGTCTTCCACAGTTTTGATTTTCTCTAAAGGCATCTGCGATCGGTTTCATGGAAAAGACACCAACAAGCACTTTTAAATACAAGTCTCTAATAATTTAAAGATCAATGGGCTAAATTAAACATTTTAAATATGCTAATGAATAAACTAATAAATTCATAAAACTGCTAATGAAAATCAAGTGGAACAAAAATGTATCATATGAGATTAAATAACTGATGAAGATTATTGTTTTTATGAATTTTATTTGATGCATTATTGGTTCTTTACTTAAATGTTTTATTTTTCAGATGTAAGAAAATGTTTTCTCTTAAGCTAATCTATAGCTAACAATAATTTGGTAAAAAATACTTTTGTTAACAAAGGTGAAAGCATTTGCTATTTCTCCCTACATCATTTCTCAAAATTCAAAAACTATTTGTATTTTTTATAACACTATAGTTATTTGCATAAGTTCTATAAAAAGTCCTCTATTTATAGCAGGATACAATTAAAAACATTGATTATATTATCAATGCTTTGACTGGAATGACATATTTGAGAATGTGCATAGAATGCCTGGTTTCAAGTTCTCCCAGTCTTAGAGTGGTGAGTAAAATTGTCAATTCTCGGCAGCACCAGAAATCTTAAAACTGTAGATGAAATCTAAAGTCTGCCTCGATTTGGCTTCACCAGGTCTTAAAATCTGAGACTCCTATGTGATTAATGTGGAAAGAAAAAGTTACATTTCTAAAAAAATGCTCTAGTACACCCATTATCAGATTGTAGCTCTGTGCACTGTTTTTGAGTTCTGGTTATCTACTTACAGACTAACTTAGATCTCTGAGTTCTAGATTCCTCCAACTTCCTTCCATGGAATTACTAAAAAAAGGAACTTCTGTGTTCCTAAAGCACTATAAGCTGAAACTAGATGAAGTTTTTATGAGCAAGTGCCTGATGTATGAGCTGCACAGAAAGTTCACCAAACCACCCAAAGCCATTGCCATAGGCATCCGAACTGCAAGCCAGCACAAGAAGTTGATGCTTTCATACACTTTCCAAGATGTCAGAACAAGGTTCCAAATCATAATAAGGTACTCACCCCTCTTAATTTCTACTCTTTTCACTGGAAAGAATAATGGTTTTCTGATTTGTTCAATTGTTTGCCTTTAAGACTAGGTTCAATGGCTCAAAACCATTAGGCAAACTGGAATTATCATATTACTGTTAATTGTATTTTGTGTTTTCCCCTTTTAAACTTTGTATCTGTTACTTGTTACATTTTTATTTTTTGTAGAAGTACAACTCCTAACAGAATAATGCTGACCTGGTACTTTGAGATGATAGCAAAAGACTACAGAATAGACAAAAGTGAACTAATAATGGATTCCAGGTAGACTTGTCCCGAGTGCCCTTCCCTTTAAAGATCCTTTGTTGCTTGCATGCAGCTCAAACAGCTTTGACACTGACTCTTAGCCACCACTTACTCCCAACACAAGACCAGACCAGCAACCAGGACAAGGGACATTCAAAGCGTATCACTGATTGATCATCGGTGCTTCTGGAGAGAGATCATGATCGAAAGGAGGAAATGTGAAAGTTGCCAGAATTGAAAGAGATCACTTGTGTTGAAAAAATCCCTGACCAGTGGAGCTGGGGAAGGCCATGAAGGGAGAATTCTCATGCATAAATGCCTGATAACAAAACTATCACCAAAGACTCTGCAAAAACCACATCCTTGCTCAAAGGCCGTCCCCAAAATCATACAAAAAATACTTCTGTGAGGACATTGGCCCAGCAGCTTCCTGTCCAATCCCAGAAAGGTTCTGTCCTTGCTATTGATCCTCATAGCTGAGGATAATTATCTCAACACATATAATCCTCCTCATTTTTCCTTTAGAAACCTTTGTCTTCCTTTACCTCCCTGAATATACACACAGCTTACTATGGCACTTGTATTTCCATTACAATGCCCTAATTTCAAGTAAATGTGGATTTTTAGAGATCCTTTGTCTATTGTTATTTAGATTGACAGTATTACATACATGCACGCACAGAGACATACACATGCATACACACACATGAATGCACACATGCACACACACAGACACACATCATGGAAACACACATGCACGGTGTCCCATGCACACATATGTGCATGTATGCATGCACAAGCACATTAATTCAGATGACAAGATCTTTTGAAAAAAGAAGCAGCCTGTGTTATAAGAAGGATTTGACTTTAATTTTCAATCCCGATCCGTACTACTTCTTATAATAGATGCAGAAAACTATGCCATGCACACACGAAAGGAGTTTGAATAAAACCCACTATTCTTATGATGGTAACAGCTACTATTCACGGAGCCCTAACCCTGGGCTCTATTCTAGGAGCCTTAACATCCTTCAGCTGCACATATTTGAGCGCAGGATGTGGGACCGTGCCAATGGATGGTTAATGAGGGAACAAGACTGACTTGGTCTCTTCTTAATGGAGCTCATGGTAACTAGGAGATGTTGCCCGGAAGACATCACACCAGCTCTGTAATGTGCAGAGGAGGACCTGAAACTCGGGAAGAAAGGCCTTTGCTGGTGACCACACAGCTATGAGGTGCTACACCAGGGATTCAAACTGAGGTCTGTTTGCCTCAAGTCCCCAGTCTTCTCATTATGCAAAACTACTTTTCAATCTGAGCGAAGGTGGAGGTGCATTAATTGCTAAGCCCTAATTTTCTTGTTGTACCTCCCACACCAGTTGTGATTTCCAGCACATGCTGAGCTATGTGCTTGGTCCTGGGCAGTGCATATGTGACTACTCCCCTTAGATCAGAGCCCCCTTTTTTTCCTCAGCACTATTAACACATCATCTGCAGAAAATTTATATGTTCCATCTGTTTTCACTTCAGATTCTTTCTCAAAATCTGTTTTCACTTCAGTTTCTTCCTCAGTTTTAATACCTTCATCCTTTTTAATGGAACCTCCAGATATCTTTCCCAGATGACTGGTCACAGTGAAACACCACTACCCATTCTCTTTTTCATCATTAAACACTCACAGGGAAAAGTGGCTGTTTAGATGAGGATCCTGAAACTGACTTTATCAGCTTACAAATGAGCTTAGGGGAGTCTGGGTGTGGGCGTGAATATAGACCAATGGAAGCAACTACAGAAACTTTGCCTGGAAAAGTAGTGACTCAGAGGAAAAGGGCCAGTTTGCACCCATTTGTTGGACACTGAAGAGCCTCTGACTCATAGAACGATCTTCACTAAGTTTTGAAGGAAATGCTCTAATAATTGATTGACCGGGTCCTTCATGGCGGTATCACAGCCTCAAATAGCAACTGTAGCACAGGCTCCAGAGCCTGGCTGCCAGGGTGCAGAGTACCTGTCTGCTCTGTAGAGGCTGAATGACCTGAGATAAATTACTTCCTATTGCTTTGGTTTACTCATATCTAAAAAGGGGGTCAGAGTAGCCACCTTATAAGAGTTTGGGAGGAATAGATAAGTTCATCCCTGAAGACAGATCAGACAGTGCCTGGCATCCAGTGGGATTCAATGCACGTTCTCAGGAGCAATAATTGTTCTTCTATTGTGAGGAGGTCCAGTAGAATAGTGGAGGGTAGAGGGATGGAGGGTAGAGGGAAGGAGGGTGTGCTGGGCTGATGGCATGTAACACCCTTGCAACTCCACATCTGTGGGTCTGTGAAACGGTGTGTGAAATTCATGCCATTCTCCTCATCAGTGAGTTTATTATTGTGTGTGTAATGCGGCATGGATTAACATAGACTGAAGGAAATGCAATCCTTGGCCTTCAAAAACTTCCAATTTTATGTCAGCAGTTTCAGAAACACTTTAGCCAACCAGTTTAGCTTATAATATTGTATCTTTCTGTATACAAGACAGGATAAGAGGAAAAATGTTAAATTATTTCCCACTGCCTTTTTTTTGCTGCCCCCATCCCCTGTAATCTGATAAGCTGATGTGTGGGATAAAATCATGCTCTCTCTGCCTGGATTTCCCATCGTCACCCCATGCGTTTGCACCAGAGTACACTACAGAGCTAATGACTTAAGCCACTGCCAACACCCCTTCATTTGTCCATTCCTTCTCCAAGGATACTACAAAAAGGCCAAACATGCATTTGCAAATGTTTCTAACACCAAACCCAGACCACAGAGGAACAGTTTTGTAAAATTATGCACTCAATTCTTTGGCTTGAATTTAAAGTCTATCTGTCAGCTCAGTCTGGATGTATGAGTGATTTATTTAAGCCTGCAAGACACAGGGCTTAGAGAGGAGGGTGGCTGATCAAGTTCTTAGAACATTTACTAGGAAGTCACACTTAGGCCAATGTGAGCACAGAATATATTTTCTTCATGAAACGCTCATTAGTCACAGCTATAACAATAGTTACTACGTATTGAGTGCTGCTCTATGGCAAATGCTTACATTCATTATCTCACTGCATCCTTACCACAATCTAGGGAGATCGTGTTATTTTCTCAGTTTTGTAATCGATAAAGGTGAAGTTCAAAAATGTTAAATGGCTTTCCCCAAATCAAAGATCTACTGAGTGTCAGAACTGGGATAGGTGGCATGTTCAATCGCTATTCAATAATTCAATCATTATTTCTGAAGGAAGAATAAGCAACAGAAAGGCCAGGTCTGTACGATTTTAAGCCTTAGCTCTTAATCATTCATTTTGATTTTTTATATGCTGCAAGTACTTTGAAGAAGTGACGGCCAACACGTTTCCTCAAAAGAAATCTGGGTAAAGGCATGGTAAGTTCCAAACTCATCGTATTTCAAATAGTTTACGTCTACCTCTTGCAATTACAGAAAATAACCAAATTCAGGCAACGGAGACAAAAGTTACTGAGATTTTATAATGTCTCTGGATTGCACTAAGTTGTCCTATTTACCAAAGTGGTTTCATTGCATCATTCCTCTTGAAGATAATCAAATATGATATTCTGTATTAATTTATGCCATGGAGCTTAAGTGGTCATTGGCCAACTAGAGATACACTTTTTTTTTTTTTTTTGGCTAAAATCTCTCTAGAATTCACTCCTTACCTAGAAGTAAAAAAAGAGGACACACTTTTGAACTGCTCACATGACCACACCATTCTGCGGGGACGTCCTTGTGTTGAGGGGAGGTCTGAAGTCCATGGAAGAAGACGCAGTGGCTGCTGGAGCTCGTGCAGAGGAAGGGACCCTCAGAAGGACAGATGAACTGTCAGTGGCAGGAAAAATGGTGGGCACATTTCCAGAATGACAAATCGGAGACGCAATCGTGACATCTCCAGGCGGGGGAAGCATAGGAGGAAGAGGTTGTTCTCTCAGGAAGTTGCCTCCTAGCCTCCGACGAGGCCTTTCCTATCACTGCTCGTTCTCTTCTGTGTGTGGATTGGATACTGTGGTCACCCAGAGAAGCTGGTGCACACCAGGCACATGAAGGGGCGATCCTTGTCTCCTTCCGACTCATGCGCGTGTCTTGATGTTTAAACTCAGAAGGATGTTTAAACTCGGTTGTCTATGAGACAAAATGGCTAGTTTTTGGAGGGTCTGGGGCATTACATTCTGCAGTTTAAGATTTTTGCCCGATATTGGCCAAGTCAAGGAAATAGATGCTAAGGCCAAATGCTTTGAAAAACCACAAACTCCTGTTTCTGTGGGAAATGTTTGGCCTGTTGAATCAAACTCAGTAAAGAACAGTAAAATCTGTTATTTCAAAAAATTTTGCTTTTGTAGCTGGTTAGTTGCCTTTCTTTGGAAAACCCTGTACAATTCCTACATGAAATGTATTCCTATTGGAAAGAGGTTTTGCCACAATGAATTTCAAACTCTATACAACGAATTGGTTTATTCTACAGGAATTTCAATAAAAAAGGTTTTTTTGTCCCTTCGAAAGCTATAAGTGTTACTCTGTAAAACATAAGTATCTCTGAATATTTAGAGTAGATTTTAAATAAAATCATTGCACACAATGAATGTACTTTTTCCCCCCTAACTCTTAGGAACAATGCTTTTTACATCTTTTTCCCAGCTCTCATTTTAGTTCATAACTCAAGACCTGAGGCTTTTCCTAACTCTCGTGAACCCAGTGCTTTTCACAGCTTTTTGCCTGCCTCAAACAAAGCACTGGCCATTCCAACAAAGCTTCCGTCAGCCTGGAATGTCTTTTCCCTCATCTGGGCGCTAGGTACGGGTTCTTCATAATCGATAAAGGGCTGCAATAATTCAAATTGTGTTCCCTAATTATTAGATCAATTATATCCAATTTGCCTGATGAAAGCGTATGTTGTAAGAGAAATGACTATATTCAGGCAAAGGCAGAAGGCTGACACTTCAACATTTTTAACTTTCTTAACATTTTAAACCTCAGCCCAGACATCTTACTAATAAATTTTTACTGTTGCCTTTTGATACACCTGTAAATCTAGAAAAATCATATGACCTTACACAGAAAATGAAACACCCATTTACAACAGGAGCGTAAAAGTTTAAATCACTTTTGTCTATTCCTACTAGAATTTAAAGTAGCCTATTCAGAACATGCTTACCAAGCCATATGGGTTGATGTTTCTGGAAATCTTTACTATACACATATCCATCCCTGGGGAGAAGAAGCCATTGACAACAAGCTTTAATTCACTTTTTAGGCATTGTTTATTTCCATAAGCAGTAGAAACCTCTCTCTCTTTTCTCTTTACTCTTCCCGACTTTGCCTTAACATCTTGATTTTGGGGATTCATCCATTTTCTGCTGTGTCTGAGCACTGAGGTCAACAGATGCATGCTCAGGACTCTCATTAGACCAGAATCCCCATTAAACTGCAGGCTTTCTTTACTATTCCCAGTCTTTATTAAACCAAAAATGTTTTAACTGAAGGTTAAGCAACAGGGATGATATGTACTAATTCTTTCTGTACTGTATTATTAATAATTTTACAAAGTAACTTATAAAAATAACAAAAAATTATGACACTTGATTAAACTATTTGAAAGGAGAATGTTTGAATCCCTTAGAAAATAAAATGATATATTATTTAAAACAATAATCTCTAGTTAGTTAAAAATTCAGTGCCAATTCAGTGCAATGAAGATTTACCGAACAGCTCTTTGGTAGCTGCAGGGAGGATGCAAAAAATAAGAAGTGTGAAATAGCGTCTGCCTGCAAGGGTGTGCTGGAGCAACATGAAATTCATAGACAACATTGCATATAAAAGTGTCAGCTGCCATTTTAATGCTGTGTGTTAGGACTCAACAGGGATGATCTCATTTAATCTTCACAATACAGTGATGGAAGCACTAGTTTTAGTCCCATTTTACAGACAGGACATGGAAACCTATCTGTAAAGATCACAGAGCTGGTGCCTAGTGGAGCTGTCCCTTTGCTGCTGTGGGAGAGGAGGCAGAGGCGGGTCACTGGTGGGCTCTGTTAGAGGCAGGCTGTTCAACTGCCATGTGGGTAGCGTTCTCTGCAGCGAAGAATACGGAGGAGAAGGCACAGAAGTCATGATTAGGCCATAATTTCTCCACATCTATATATGTACCAAAGCTAATAAGTAGTGTTTATTCATTTCCTTATTAGGAATCAATTTTACATGATGCTTATTGGCTGAGTTAAGTTATTGAAGAAGCTAGGATTTGAAATTCATAGCTTTTGTTCTTCACTTGTACTGAAGCTGGTCTCCTCAGAGCCTAGGCATTTTGTTGGTTTTAAGAGTGAGAGGTGCGCAGTGAAGGATGAAGGAAATAGACTTCGTTCACCTACAGTGAGATTTCCTGCAGTCCCTTGTGGTCCTTGACTATCTCTTTAGGAGGCAGGAATTTAACAGGTAAGGTTGAAGGGCACAGATGAGAGGGAGTAAATTACATACTTCTGATTACTTTGAAACACTGAGGTCATGTGGGTTTAAACAGGGCTTAATCCGACTTGCCTTAATTTTTCTTTTTTTTTATTTTTAATTTTTTTTTTTAGGATCTAGCTATGCTGCCCAGGTTGGTCTTGAACTCCTGGCCTCAAGCGATCCTCCCACCTTGACTTCCTAAAGTGCCGACGTTACAGGTGTGAGCCACCATACCTGGCCTTACCGTGTTGTTTTTATTACTGTTATGATTACCCTTTGTAAGTAAATCTTTATGATCTGTACCTTTGACTGGCAGAACTGTAGGCTAGTAGTGCTGGAACAAAAGGGCAAAACTGTGCAATAACTAAATCTTGAGTTGGCATTTTCAGTTTGTCTAAGACATTCTGACGCCTCGATTTGATTCAACTAAAATGTGCTGTCTGGTGGCTGCACTTTGGAATCAGCAGGAAGACCTTAGAAAATGCAGATGCCCAGGCTCCACCCCAGAGGCTCCACCCCTCCCTCCACCCCCAGATATTCTGCTTTAATTGGTCTCCTCAGGTGATTCTAATAAGCAGGAGAAATCCTAGTGTCAAAAACAGAGTCCTGCCTTTAAGGAGCTTGTAATTGCAGTGCCCTGTCTTTGAAAAGTATCCAGTCTCATTTTCTGAAAACAGAAATGGTTTTTTTTAATGTAAATTATTTCTGCTCATATAAATTGCCCACTGGATATCTGGAAGAGTGTTTCTGCAATTGATTTTAGGGCAGTTAGGTATTAAAAATCTTGTGGAAATAAACGAAACCAAGTTACAGAAACATTTTAAAGTCACTTTTCTATAATGCAGGTGTGCGCAAACTAGCGACGCCTACTGGCCAGTGTCCGAAGGACTTCCTTTTTCATTGGCCTTACCCTGAAGGGGTGTCTTCCAGCACGTGCTCCCTCTGCTTTGAAGCAATGATCCCACAAATTCTTCAGGGTAGTCATCTCTGCCCGTAGCATGCATTTAGCCCCTGAAGGGCCTGTGAGTGCCCTGGAAACAGGCCTCCCTCCACCTGGGCACATGCAGCACAGCTCCGGAGTGCAGGCTTTGTGCCAGCAGGAGGCTGGACCTGGTCCCACCCACCTGGGGATCCCACACCCTGTGCTGTGAGCAGGTCAGCATATTGGGCCCTTGTGCTTGATGTGGTCCATTTGGACTGGGTCACCTCAGATAAGCTGGGAGGACTCTTCCTGGAATCCCCTTGGCTGCATCTTTCCAAGAAAGCAGGGCCCAAAGAGGCGTGTGTGCGGTGTTTGGAGAGTGGCAGTGGCGCGGTTGCTGTGTCTGCGGTACAGCAGACCTGCTGCTCACCATGCTCCTGTGTCGGCAGCAGGCGTCCCAGTCCCTCTTCCCTGACACTCTCCTCTGCAGCTTTTCCTGCTGCTTAGCTAGGTGCATGCTTGGGGGAAAGGAGGCCAGCGTCCCCTTCGGATCCCACTGCTCAGCTAGGTGCATGCGTGGGGGAAAGGAGGCCAAGATCCCCTTCAGATCACATATCCCATGTGGTCAGGGGCCAGGAGGCATGAAAGACCGCGAAGGCCCCAGTCCACTGTTGCAGGTTCTCCCGTCCCTGCGGCCCCACCTTGTCCTTGCTCTCCCACCTCTGGCTGTCTTTCCTGTGACCTCGGGCGCATGAGGAGCCACAGCTTCATACACAGCATAAGCAGTGCTCACAACCGCATAAGGTCGCAGCCCTAGAATAAATCCGTCATGGTACATACGTCCCAGTGCATCTGACTCTGATGGACGGGCCCCTGCTCGCCTCCCCAGCACGATGTCCACAGGAAAGATGCGCTGCCTGTTCGTCTCTCCACTTTTCCTGTTGCCGCTCGTGCAGAAAACCAGCGTGGCACCCATCATAATGGGTTCTAATTTGCTGCGACTAAGGCCAGAAACTGTGAGTTGTTATTGCTGTTTGGCTGCTTTGGTTTGTTGGTTGGCTGTTTTTTGTTTTGTTTTGTTTTCAGGGAAGGGACCTTTTTTAAATTCCTGGTACATAGAAGGTGACAACTAATAAGTGTTTGTCAAATGAATAAACATTTACTGTTTACCTTGTCACACTCAGATTCGCTGAGATGGGTCTAATGCTGTGATGTTACACATTCACACCACACCCCATTCTTAGGGGTTTTACTTGCATTCCGCTGAGGGGTTTGGAGTAGGGTGTGGGGGAGGCACTAAGCTGCTTGATTTTTAAAGAGGGACTTTCCCATTTGACTTCTTGAAAGAGAATCTTTGCCACTTGCATGTCTCTTATTCTAGTTCCTGGGTCATACTTGGCCTTCAGTCAAGTTTTTCTTAGTGAGTTCATATCTTTGCTTGTCGCAAAAGTCACAGCAGAGAAGAGCAGGCAGTCCTTGCGACGGTCCTGGGCTCCACAGCACTTTGGGGCAGTCGGCCGTGTTTAAACAGCTCTCAACTGTTTATCAGCTCGTTGGTCAAACTGCCGTTCTCCCCGGCCTCAAACATGGCTTCTTTTTCCACTCCCCAAATAGATAAGGTAAAGAAACTTAAACAAATACTCTGGAAGGTTCGTCTCCTGCATCTGCTGATGGCTTCCCTTAGAAGCAGGCACACAGACCCAGGCCAACTTGCACAGCCAATTTAGACCATTTTCTTTCCTTTCCGCAGGGCTACACCTCAGCTCATTTATGTCTGTTCTGTTTTAAAAGATGTTTAGGACGTGGGCACTTGAATGGAGCTCTTTGAAGTAGAAGCACCATATAAATCTAAGAAAAGAAATGTAAAAGGCAACTCCAGTCATGTGCAACTCTCCTCCCTCGCTAGTGAAAGAAACCCAATCTGGCAGTCATTTTTCCTCTTTGGTTGTTTTCCAGCCATGGCTTCCTCCCTTTCATCTAACACTAAACTCCATTTAGATCAGTTGGTGTAAATGTACATTGAAAATATAGCAATGCTTCTTTTAATGAAACCACCGCATTCTAATGAGTCATGACTTTTTTGAAGTCGTTATTACAGAAGTAAAAATAACATAGAAAACAGAGAGACACAGTCAAACCTATCAATTAAGGGTTGGAGCCAAGGACAGAGACTTGAAAACTCATGAGGAAACCACTAACAGAGGGCCAGCCTGCTGTCAGGTCCAGATGTGTGCATGGGAAGGCGCCTGTGGCTGGAAGCTCTAACCTGTGCTCAGGTATGGAGAGGGGTCACAGAGAGGCCGTCACTGGAACTGTCCTGCCCTGGAGCTGTGCTTAGACAGGAGCACACTGTTGAAACTGGAGAAAAGCCAATGAGAAGCTCATCAATTCTGCCACCCTCAGCAAGCCCTGGACGTCGCCTTCCTGGAGCCCTGGACGTAGCCTTCTTCCTGCTCATCTGACCTGGGGTGAGGTTGTGCAGAGCTGGTTCATTTTACAACTTCCCCCAAAATCGCTTTCAAATATTCACTTCAGGACTGGTGTCCTTTTGAGTCCTCCAGAGAGGCAAATAACATTTAAGTACTTTGTAAGCATCAAACACATTATCTCATTGCATTGTCTCAACAATCACTTAATTTCAGTGTGAGCCATAGTGTTCTATGTAGGGGGACAGACGCAAGAGGCTTAGGGCACACAGCTAATGAGAACTGAGACCTGAACCCATGTCTGCTGGTCCTGAAATGCAAGACCATTAGCTTCCCTCAAAAGAAATCCAAACTTACTGCAGGAATTCGTTTCCCAACAAATATTTATCTACTTATTTACAGATTCCTAGCATTTCTTTTACCGATAGCAGAAAAAGAAATTTGTTTCATTCCACAGAAATAAAAAGAAAAAATTAAAATACACATTAAGTTAAGGCAGTAAATTAATGTAAAATTGAATTCAGCAAAAAGTGTCAGCACCCTTAGAGACAAATACCTACTACAGGTTGTTCGCTGATTCCTACTGAGGGTGGACATCTGTGGGGAAGGAAGGAGGCTCAGATGAAGAGGGGGAAAAAGGCAAAGGAAACAGATGCTGAAACACAGACTTCCTCTGTGGGCTCTGGCCAAGAGAGGCTGCACTTGGAGTCACCCACTGTCCTGCTAATTGCTGCGAAGAGTTGTACCTTGCGATAACTTGCATATGAGCTATCATCTTCAGTCTGGGAGACTCTTTCCCATAAGACTTATCAGTGAAGCTGGATACTGAGTTTGCTTTCTGCATTTTCCTTTTGCTTTTATGGTGTTACCATCGACTGCTGTGAAGTAATTACCCTTTCTAGATGGTGGAATATGCTTTAAAGCTGGATCTGAGAAATCCAGCTTCAGTCCTAAGGTTCCGATTGCCTAAGGAGATAGAGTGCCAGTGTAGACCTAAGATTCAGGAAACTGACATGTTTTTATGTGAGGGAATCTGCGCAGTTTTCCACGTTGGATTTCAATATAACTACACAGCAGGATGGCTGGCTTATGGTCCATCCCAACGCTTTCCGAAGGAGGAGTCAGGTACATACATTGGATTGGTGTCATCAGACGCAAGATAGCATTTGAACACAGATGTGTGTCTGTGACTCGGGTTTATCTGCCATCTTCCATGCACTTGTTTCTGAGCTTGAAGTAGGGTAGGATCCTTCTAATAAAATTCAAGAAAGTTACTTACATTAAAATGCTTTTAAGTGCAAGAATGTGTAAGATGTAATAATTTACCTGAGGGGAAGAATTTTTTGACACCATGTATTAGTCTATTCTCACACTGCTAATAAAGACATACCCAAGACTGGGTAATTTATAAGGAAAAAAGAGGTTTAATGGACTCACAGCTGCACATGGCTGAGGAGGCCTTACAATCACGGCAGAAGGTGAAGGAGAAGCAAAGGCGTGTCTTACAGGGCGGCAGGCAAGAGAGCGCGTGCAGGGGAACTGCTCTTTATAAGACCATCAGATCTCATAAGACTTATTCACTATCACGAGAACAACATGGGAAAGACCCGCCCCCCATGATTCAATTACCTCCCACCAAGTCCCTCCCATGACATGTGGGCGTGATGGGAGCTACAATTCAAGATGAGATTTAGGTGGGGACACAGCCTCATCATATCACACCATGTTATAAATGAGGCAGAGGTATTCTCCCAGCTCCCACATGGAACACAGCATGGCTCCAACCCATTGAGAGTCAGGGAACCAGTGTTTCTTAGCCACTTAGATCCAAGGGACAAGGGATGAGCCTTCCCCACGGCTCCTGTGGTGACAGCCCAGCCACCAGCAGTGGGCCTCCGTGACACAGAGCTGAGGAGGGCAGGGCTGAGTCCTGGGGGAAATTATGATGCCCAGAGGAAGACAGGTTCACGGTGGCTATTGAGAGCACTGCAAGACACCTCCACAGATTTCAAAGCTGCAGAACTCTTGGAAATGGATGAATCTTGAAAACAGTTATTATTTATTATTATTATTTTTAAAATTTCTGTGCATACATAGTATGTGTATATATTTATGGGGTACACGAGATTTTTTTGGTGTTTGTTTTTCTTTTTCTTGTCTTTTTTTTTTTTTTTTTAAACCAAGTGTCCCTCTGTCACCCAGGCTGGAATGCCATGTCGGCTCACTGCAACCTCCACCTCTGGGGTTCAAGCGATTCTCCTGCCTCAGCCTCCCGAGTAGCTGAGATTACAGGCACTGGCCACCACACCTGGCTAATTTATGTATTTTTAGTAGAGTTGGGGTTTCACCATGTTGGCCAGGCTGGTCTTGAACTCCTGACCTCAAGTAATCTGCCTGCCTCAGCCTCCCAAAGTGCTGGGATTACAGGTGTGAGCCATTGTGCCTGGCCAGTACATGAGATGTTTTGATACAGGCATGCAAAGTGAAATAAGCGCATCATGGATAGTGGGGTATCTATCCCCTCCAGCATTTATCCTCTGAGTTACAGACAATCCAATTACAGTCTTTATTTTAAAATGTAGAAAACATTTGTTCTTGAGCACAGCCTGGGATCCTCCCATAGATGAATTATGAGAAACCTTGAGGAATTCTTTCCTCTTAGTCCTACTAAGTGCCCATATTTGACCCTAGGATGACATGGCTTAGGAAGAAATGATCAGCTTAGAAACATCCCAGGAGGTGTGTGCCTCTGGAAGCAGGTAACCCTCTGTGACGGGCCCTTTCCAGCTTGTCTTGGGGTTTCCACTGACCCTCATAGAAGTGAATACAGGGACAATTAAGGCCAGTTTGAAATTGTGCTCATTGCCAGCTCACTTTTATTGGTGAGGATGGGTCCTTTCACTCAGAAAACAGCAGCCAGTGAGCAGTGAAGCCCCGCCTTCAGATGCTTCTGGTACCCATGTAAAGGCAGCTTCACTTAGGAGTGGGAGTAAATGCTACGTTTAACTTGGCTATTGGGGTTATATTGAAGAATTTGATGTTGGTCAACCTGTTTCCTGATGGATGTGTGCTCAGGGGCTTTGCCATATCTTGAGAGAAACAACATTGAGGGCATTGACAAATACATTGAGCCACTGACTGATTGTGGGGCTCAAAGACGTGCTTCACTGTGGCCCACCCAACTGGAGAACATGAAGTTCTTGATGGTACATTTGCAGAAGCAAAGCAAATCAAATATTCATATATATTGATTTCACAAGTAAAATTATTACATTGCTGAAGCCTTCACCAGTAGCTTTGCAGAGTTGATCCAAAGCTGTTGGGGCGATCCTTTGTTCCTTCAGAGAACAAAGTGCAGAGCTGTGGCTGGAAACTGCTTTGTGTGTGAGCTACAGCTCCTTCATCCATAACCATCAGGAAACCATGCTCAAGTCTCATCAGAATGGGCCGATTTGTCACACTTGAGATCAGAGTCCCAGACGGTCATATCATCAGAAGGGGAAATTGTCAACACATTTTTCCAAAGTATTTTATGAGGAAGTTTGAAATTGCATGGAAGGAACCATTGCACTTGAAGCTAAAAATGGACTTTTATTCAAAGGAAAAATATATGAGGAGCTTCAGATCTCATTAAACAAAGGACCCTTGATCCAATTGTACATATGCAGTGTCTACAGTTCTGGTACTGAAGACTAACACTTTTCAGGCCCATGTAAATAATTTTAAATGCTTCCACTAGCATCTCACATCAATCACGGCTCTGCCAGTGTCTTGTAAAACTCTCCCCGGGGCTGTGCTCAAGCCACACTGACATTTTCTTGGTTGTGAGCACCACCCAGGTGTTCTCATTTCCGACCTTGGCTACAGGCACTTTCTTCTCCTTGGAAAATCTTTCCTTCTCTCTGGCCTTGCTAACTCCTCTTTATGTTTTGGGTCTCTAGATACCAGATATCTGGAGGAAGATAGCTCTTCCTCCAGAAAGCCTTCCTGGACCCTCAAGGTCTGGTGGAGTTGCCCCTAAAACACCTTTCTCATAAGAGCATTTATTGTACTGAGCTGTCACTGCCTGTCACTGCTTGACTTCCCTGTAGGCTATAGGGGCCTGGATGTAGGGGCTATAATATTCCCAGTTACACTGCAGTCAGGTGGTAGACATGTATCACAGGGACGGACCACACGCTCATCAAATAGATTTCCCATTTAGAGAACATAGGAGGAATACATTTTCTCGCTGCATTTGTAGTTAGGTTGGGACTAGGTTATCAGCTTTAGTCAATGGAGTGTGGGTAGAAGTTACACACACTACTTCTAGCTTGGCCAGAGAAACCTCTGCTCCACTCTCCTCCTCTGTCCACCTTTCCACTGTGATCACGGAGGCCAGGTAGGTGAGGCGGCAGCACCGCAAGTGGAGAGGATGGAAGGAGATTGCAGTGGGAGCTGCCTGAGTCGTGCTGGACTGTGACACAAGCAAAAAACAAACCTCCACTTTATTTAAACCCCTGAAGGTTTGTAAGGGCTTAGTTTTGACAGCAGAGTCTTGCTCATCCCAACCCATACAGGACTCAGTGAAATCTGTTCAATGAAAGAGTGAGTGGCTGCTCAGCACCCTTGCTCTCAGTGGTCTGCTGGACCCTCCCTGAGTGTGATGCACTTCTGTCCGTGAGCCTGGGGTACTTCCTTCAAGCAAGGAGCAGGTGAATGCAGGGAAGTCACCAAGGGACACCTAGAAGTTACGGATGGAGAAGTATGGACAAGCCATCCTACTGTGTCATGGCTTGTGTGCTGAAGGACATTGTACACACTTCCTGTCTGCTAATTATTCATCTATGCCTACTGACATGGTTTGGCTCTGTGTCCCCCCCACATTTCATGTTGTATTGTAATCCCCAATGTTGAGGAGGGATCTAGTGGGAGGTGATCAGATCATGGGGATGGATTTCTTTCTTGCTGTTCGGGTTATAGCAGGTGAGTTCTCATGAGATCTGGTTGTTTAAAAGAGTGTGGCACCTCTACTTTTGCTCTCTTTCTCTCTCCTGCCACCATGTGAAGAAGGTGACTTATTCCTATTCATCCTTCTGCCATGATTGTAAGTTTCCTGAGGCCTCCCAGCCATGTTTCCTGTACAGCCTGCTGAACTGTGAGTCCATTAAACCTCTTTTCTTAATAAATTACCCAGTCTCAGGTAGTTCTTTATAGTAGTATGGGAATGAACAAATACACCTCCTTCTATTGGAGTTAAGGATCCAATAGAAGGAAGTTCTTTGTTTCTGTAACTGAGACCATGGGGTCTGGGCTATGCAAAATCTAGAAACCACACATGTACCAGAAATAGTGCTAGTTGGAGAGTCACAATGACTGGGTTTAAAGAAGTATGCTGCCTACAGAACTGTGTGACCCTGCACAAGTGACATAACTGCATGACGCTTGTGAAGGAAGGAAAAGTTGTTGAATAAAGGCATGTATAAATCTGCACAGTCGGGGGTAGTGGTATCTTCCTTGCAGGACTGATGTGAACATTAAATCAGTAAATACTTGTAGAGGTTATTGGCATGCAGTGTGTATCGTCAATGAATACTTGATGTTTGTGGGCACAAAGTATCGTTATTAATGCTTTTGTTCTGGCATCCCTTGGTGCTGATTTAGGGTGGAACTCGCAGATTTGACTCTTCGAAAGGCAATCTATGACTTAGTCATTCTCTGTCCATTTGCTGATAACCATAACCAATGGCCAATGCAGGTTAACTAAAGCATGCTTCTAAACTGTTCTGAGAAACTTTGAGCACTCTGGATTATTGTCTGAGACTAGAATAATATTAATTCAGTATAAGTATAAAAGATCAATGCTATCAAGGTGCTCCTATAAATTGTATGGTTAAAGCCTTGCTCCCCCAATTTCTATATTATGACTACACTTTCATTGGCCAACGTATATTTAATAATATCATCTTATTTCTTTGTCAATATCATAAACTAATTGATCAAGTCACTGCTACTCAAAAAAGTAGCCTCTGTTTCTACCATGTCCAGAGTTCTCATTAAAACATTCTCATAAAAACAAAACATATAATTAATAAATTAATAAAAAGAAATGACATGATGTAGAATCCTCATTGTTTTATATACTACTTATGCAAACTCTTATTTTTGAATCTACTTTGCTGTTAGAGAGCAATATTTTTGAGAGATAAAACATATTATATATTGTTTTACCAAGGAGAAAGTTTTTTTCTCCCTTCCACTACTGGTTGGAAGAACCTATCCTAAAGTACCTGATTTGGAGTCAGAGAAAGGAAAACGAGGATTGCTGGCTTCCAGATCTCAGCACAGGCTCACAGGCAGTGCCTCCTGTGCTCAGGTGGTTTCTGATGAAATGTCATGCAGTGGTTGGAATGCAGGATATGGGATTAAACAGCCTGAGTCTAAGTCATTTTCCCATCACTTTCCTGCTATGTGAGCTTGGGCAAGTTATATCTGTTCTGTTCCTTTTCTCATTAACTATGAAAAGGGAATAAAAAGAACATCCACCTTATATGATTCTTAAGAGGGTTTAACGAAATAATAAATTTCAAGTGTTTTAGAACAGTGCTAGGCACAGTATAAGGGCTGAATGAACATCAATTGTTAATAACTATTTTTCCTCTTTCATAAACACTATAATAACAAGTCACTTTTGCTCTGCTCACAATTTCCAATAAAAGATCACTTGGATAATCTAATGGAGTTCTACATTTTATTTTGAACTATTTTAGCAATATTCATAAAAATTCCATCACAATAGGTACTATAAGGCAAGACAGTCAAATGACAATTAGATTTTAACAGCTAGTGGATTATAAGGTTTACTATTATCCATCTTTTTCTTCAAATAAACATTTGAATTATTGCTCTATAATTAAACCTGAGTGAAATGCTCCATTGATAATGACAGTTCTATTCTGCTTTTATGAAGCAATAACTTCTACCCTGACTTGATAAACTTTAAACTTCGGGGACTTCTTCCTGTTTGAAGGTGAACATTGCTTACCAGAACTATGCAATCTGGGCAGTGTGATTCTACTGAAGCCCTTTAGAACTGTGCTTAAGAAAAATGTCTAATATTTACACGATAATGCTAGAGCCTATGTGGTTGGGTGTGGAGAATAGATGGGATTTGAATTAAAGAACGGGTAGATTGCCAGTGAAATCCAATTAAAAAAAACTATTTAAGAATCTAGGCAGGGATTCACAGACTCTAAGAATACCATTAAATATGTAATTAATACAAAGGATGTTTACAATTCTTCTTGAACTACATGTAACTATATATCCATATTTATATTATATTATGGAGAATCAGGGTAATAGAAAAAAGTCTACGAAAAAGAAAAGAAATGGGGCAGCATTAGTTTTTGAAGTAAGCATGAAAATTTAGTTAGTTGGCACTTTCAGGGTTGCTTTGCAGGAAACCATAAACTTATTATTTACAGTGAAATAACCCCCTTTCCCCAGAGGCATACAGTATGGGTTTCACAGTATGTCCTCATGCCCCAAGTAATTAGATGTCAAAATTAGGTGTCCATTCCTCCCCTACCTCCTTAATTGCAAGAATATCCCTCAGGATTTGGAAACTCCTTTGGTTAAATTACTCTTGAGTGTTAGAAGGCCAAGAGGATGTGAAAACATCGTAGATTCTTTGCTCATCTTTAATTCCATAATGAAGCTTGGTCCACTTGCTATCAAGGCCTTTCTGCCCAAACTCACCTGGTTTGAAGTAAAAATACTACTTTTTAATTTGATATACTTGATAACTCTGCTTTCACTAGGGTTCCCAGTTCACAAAAGAACTCTGCCATACCATTACCTAATGGCCTAGAGCATAATCTATCTCAGTACAGAGTGTGGAGATGGTACCCTTTGGCATAATTCTTATACCCCTCATCTGGAGATGTGACATGTCTAGCATTGTAGCCAGAAAACTACTGCTGGCTGCCAGACCATCCATGAGAAGTCTAGTTCTATGAGTAAATGAATCCAACAAACACAAATATGCTCTTTGAGGTAGACAATGAAATTGCAATTCAATAAATAAAATTCCTTGTAAGAAAGAAGTAATTATATTATATGTATTGTGTGTGTATATACAGGGATGAAATTCTAAACATTTGACAATGGTGTGGTAGAGGTGCCAATCAGAGGCATTGCTGGCTTGTAAACCACTGCTCTGGTCCCACTGGGGTTCGATAACCAAACATCCCCCATAAAGATACATGACTAAGATACTAATAGCTCATGCAAAAGTGCTTTGGAGTACAAAAGAGGAAACAAATTTAATTATGACTTGCATGAAACATTTGATGTAAACTTCATTTAATTCAATAAATAAAAATCTCTCAGAATCAAATTGCTTAAAAAATATAAACCCATGGCCTATTTCAAAAAATAATAGATACTCTTTAGATAAGCTTAACAAACAGAGAATTTTGGAAATGTGACTTTTCTGTTTTAACCCTTATGTCACGGAGTACGGCAGCAGACCACTTGAGATTGGTTAGCATTTATTGAACTGATGCAGCCATGAAAAAAGGTATTTAGAATACAGTCTTTGATAACATAGTTTTTAAATGGGAAACAATCTGTAGAGCTGGGTTTCTTTCGAATCATTCTAGTTGCCTTCTAACATTTAAGCTGAGCCTAATATGATTCAGTGCTCTCAGCTAAAATTAATCAGGAGATGATTTATTAGGTTTTTACAACGTTTGCGGGTTGCCTTGACATTTAGTCAACACTGCTTCCTATACCTGCATGCCTGCCCGTGGGGGAAGCTGCAGATATTGGGCCTTTGAGGAGGTTATGTAGGAGGTCTACCCACAAAAAGCATAATTATTGATCTTGATTTTCCTTTAAGGAAAATTCATTCTCTCTCCGGTACTTTAAGACTCCAGTAGCAAATCTTAATGTTGTGCTTTGGGTGTGAAGTGTTTGCTGCAGTAAGAGGAAACCTGAGTTGTGAGACCAGCCAGAAAGTGGTGAGATGCTTTAGACCCCATCTGCTGAAGACGTTCTTTGGAGTGTCCTGTGGAACTTTCTCTCTTCCTGCACAAAAGGCAAATAGCCAAAGAAGAACGATGAGTGATTTTCGCGCAAAGAACAATACATCGAGAATATCTAAACTAATTTAACAATTACAAGGCATATTCTTGGCCATATCAATTTAAGATATGCTTGCAAGTGGGAAATGATTTTCAATTTATATATGTCATTCTGGTATTTCTTCAGTGGCTAGGATGAAAAAAGAAGAGAATTTTTGGATTTCTGTTAAATTGATTCATAACAATTTTTTTAAATTGCCTCTTGTGTTTCAATAGTTGGCAAGGGTCATATAAAGGTCAGGAATTTAACTCAAAAAGTGTGCTAGGCTTCTCTATGAAAAGTAAATAAGTAATGAATGAAAGAATAAATAAATAAAATTTAGAACTCAGTACAGTACAAAATATTATCTAATGATTGATTAATTATGAGGAGAAATGGCCATTTATGATAAAACTATTTTATGGTAGAAATGATGACTGAAACAAATGATCTGCTTTAGAATGGAAATAGCCTCCGTGTTTGGAACTTTTACCAGGGTTTGGCATGATGGGATGTCCTTTATTAGCATGAATCTGTCTTCTTCGTGACAGTATCACCAGAAAGGCAAAAGGGAACCCTTCTGATTTCTGAACAATCAATAATTGAAGGTGTGATTTTTGAAATCTCATGCTCTGCTGGGATCACCACTGTGTATCATTTGCCAGGGCTGTCATAACCAAATACCATAGACTAGGTGGCCTATACAACAGAAATTTATTCTCTCTCAGTTTAAGAGGCTGGAAGTCTGAGGTCAAGGCGTCAGTAGTGTTGGTTTCTCTTGAAGTGGGCCCATTTTAACTTATATCTTTGAAGGCCCTATCTCCGAATACAATTGTGTTCTGAGGTAGCAGGAATTAGGACGTCAACATATGAATTTTGAGGGAGACACAGTTCAGCCCAAAACACATAACACATTGCAAAATAGCAAACCACCAAAAAGTAAGACCCTATTGTAGAACTCCAGTGTAGTGGTCTATTTTTCATTCCCTGCTCGTACTTATCACCGTACTAAAAACGGATTCAATGTTTGTGTCCAAAACAGTTCAATATTTGAAAAATGTATGACTTCTGTTGTTCTTTTGAAATGAGAGGATGAGGGGCAGAATAGTTTCTGTATGTAAGAGAAGAAGAGGATGATGTCAGTGCTGGAGATAGCATGTGCATGTTAGTTTCTTTGTTTATTCGTTCACTTGTTTATCAAACTCTGACTGCCTGCTCTGAACTACACCCTTTACTAAAGGCAGAGACACAGTTTAAGACCCCTTTCTTTCCTCACAGGGCTCACAGACCAAGGTGGAAGGAGAAGTGAACATGTAAAGAATGATAAATAAAATGTGGTATATATACACCATGGAATACTATGCAGCCATAAAAAAGAACGAGATCATGTCCTTTGCAGGGACATGAATGGAGCTAGAAGCTATTATCCTTAGCAAACTACTGCAGGAACAGAAAACCAAATACTGCATGTTCTTACCTATAAGTGGGAACTCAATGGTGAAAACACATGGACACAAAGAGGGGAACAACACACACTGGGGCCTATCCTCTCTGACACGAATAAACTGCCTCCCATCCTCTTGTTACAAAATAAACAACAGAAGTCATACTTTTGAAAATATTGAAGTGAGGCTTTGGACACAAACCATCGAGTTCATTTTTAGCAGTGTGGTAGGCATAAGCAAGAAATTAAGAAATTAGGAAAGTAATGAATGGGTTCTAGGCTTAACATCTGGGTGACCAAATAATCTGTGCAACAAACCCCTAGAACACAAGTTTACCTGAACTTACAAGTGAAAAAAGAATGAAAAATGTTAACTCAGTTAACAAACCTCTGATAACCACCCACTTGGTATCACATCTTCTGGGTGCTTGGGATGTATCCCACATGAGAAGGACATGGGGCACTTGGATTCTCGCTGAGGGAGACAGTTGGTGAATAATAAAGGCCATAAATACATATGCTGTAGAGTGTCAGAAGGTGTTGGGTCAATGGAGATAGGAAATTGAGTCAGGAAAGGGGCTGAGGAGTGTGACAGCACGTTGACAGTAGGATGGTCGTAGAGGTCTCTGTGAGGTGCTAACTGAGGCAGAGAAACTTGACAGAGGAAAGAGAGGTGAGCACATGAGTATCTAGCTGGGGATAGAGAAAGGAGGGGCCTTCCAGGCAGCAGGAAGAGCCAGCCCAGACGCCCCAGCAGGAGTGTCCTTGATGTGTCCTAGGACCCAAGGATCCTGGTGTGGAGGGAGCTTGGGGAGAGAGGGCAGAGGTACGGAAGATGGCCTAGAAAGTGATGGGAGTTCATAGCAAGCAGGGTTTTTCTTTGTCTTTTCTTTTTTTTTTTGTCATTGTGAAGATTTTGGATTTTTTGTTTTTGTTTTTTTCCTGAATGAAATGGGAAGCCATTGGAAGGTTTTGAGTGGAGTAGAGCTGTGGAGTGAAATAGATATTAAAAGGGTCCCTTTAACCACCTATTATGCTGAATCTAGACTGGAGATGGGGATGAACATGCAAGCAGGGAAGGCAGTGAGAAGGCAACAGCAGCAAGCCCAGAGAGAGGGCTGGAGATGCACCCAGGGTGTTGGAAGGGTAGATGGTGAGATGGGATTGGATCCTTGGATACACATTGAAACAGAGTCAACCTGATTTGTTTGTGGATTTAAGGAAGGGCAAGAGAAAGACAGGAGCCAAAGATTATGCACAGGTTATTATTTTTTTCCCTGTGCAACTTAAATAATTGAATTTCTTTCAACTTAGGAAAGTCTGTGTGAGGAGCAGGTTCAGGTTGGACACCTTCAGTTTGCAAATCAATTAGATATTCCAATGGCCATGGAGGGTAGGCAATGGGCTAAATTAACCTAGAATTCAGGAGAAATGTCTGGGCTAGAGAGAGAGATTTGGAAGTCACTGGCCTTTAGATGGCATTTAAACCCATTGAAATGGGATTAGAAGGCCAAGAGGGTAGAGTAGACACCAGAGCACTAAGGACAGGGCTGTGGTGAATTTCAGCATTAGGAATTCCAGGGGACACAGGTGAGCTGGCACAGGGGCCGGGGGAAGTCAACACAGTCAGTGGACTAGAAGGTGATGACAGCAGGTGACCAGAAGTGCCTATTTTCTCTCAAGTCAGGTTGGCCATGGGCTAGGTACAGACTTGTGCCTCCATCCACAGCCAGGCTTCTCTAGGGGATAGAAAATTGCCATTAAATTACCAGGTAAAGAACTCACTGCTGAGGCTGCCAAGATCCAAATTGTCTGGGGGTTTGAATTGCTCACCACCATCTTGAATTTAGTTCCCAGGAGGCAAAGGAACTTGTGGAAAGTACACAGCTTGCAGAATAACCTGCCGCCCCAGCTACCCACGGGGGGCCTTCACGTGCCACTGTGGCCCCAGTGCAACCTGGACGTTTGAAGACATAGACAATTAAGTGAGGTCAGGATCAGAGTGAAAGCTTCACATTGAAGGTCCTGTTTCACGAAATGATTCACCTATGGGGCTGTCACAGATGTCAAGGAGAGGGTTCCTTCCAGGGGAGGGAATGCATTAGGAAAACACCTCACTGGAAATATTGTCAACATCCTGACAGGTGTGTGCA
Organism: Pan paniscus; assembly: GCF_029289425.2. Classification (NCBI taxonomy): domain Eukaryota; kingdom Metazoa; phylum Chordata; class Mammalia; order Primates; family Hominidae; genus Pan; species Pan paniscus. The sequence goes on along the minus strand of NC_073266.2, from coordinate 93,691,897 downwards.
GGGGCCAAATACAATAGATACAGAAGGAGAGATGCCTTGTTCTCAGAGACAAAGTCCTTTTCTTGTGATTGCCTAAAGAACAGCTCTAAGGTGGGGGCAGAAACATCCAAAGGTGTTTCTTGAGTTTTATGGCCCTTAGAAGAAAGGGCCTTCATGAGATGCCCTCGCTTTGTGCTGGTCTCCCACAGAGAAGGTTCACCAATTTTCAGATTCTCAAATTCCCCATGAAAGAAGTTATTTTTGTCAGAGAGGGAATTGTAAGTGGGTCCTTGAAGTCAAATCCACCATTGTTGTTCTCCTTTGACCTGGCCCTGGCAGCGACGCTGCAGAAAGACGTGATTGAAGAAGGGGCAGGAGATCTTAGCACCAGAGCCGTTTGTCTTAGAAGAAAGCAGGTTGGTAATGATTTTCAATTAGAAAAGTTTTATTGGAGAGACTTTATCCTCCTTCACCTAGTTAGAAACTTCATGGAGTGTGGGTGAAACCAAAAGTCAGGGGGAATAGGAATCCTGCTTTTCCACTGAACACAAAATCGCCTGCAATTTCTATGACTTTCTTATGTGCTCTAAGTAGGGTCAATTATTTGGGTAACCACTATTTAGCCCCAGGACTTGAATAGCAATTGTATTTGCTCGTTGTTCCATTTAGAAAAAAAAATGCATTGGCTGGAATTGTTGCTGTGTTTCAGAAGAAATAAGTGCTTCAGACCTGGGAATTGTTTGTGGCTGATTAAGAAATCGCTTAGATGCCTGAATTAATCTGTGTGGTGTCTGCTAGGTAGGCACGCTTTTATAAATCTTCATAAACCTTAGTCCTGAGTCTGCGGCCCCAGCACACAGCCCATATCGGGGTGGTGGCCTCCTCTGGCCTTCGCTCTCGGCCAGCTTATCCCGGGAGGAGGGACCATAAAACCAGGGGGATGGCAGGCTGTCCCTGCTCTGTGATCAGTGGTCAAAACACTGGGGCCTGACCTTCTCCTGGTGATTTATTCCTACGTGTCTTCGGGGCTGAGTTGTGGGCCTTGTGCGTCATTCCCTGGTGCCGGGTTGCCCGTGGGCTGGCCCTTCTCTCTCTTGGTGCCTCCTCTTCCTGATTCTCAGATCTCTGAACTGGCCCCCTACGTTTCCACCGCCTGCTGCCTTCTCTACCCAGCCTGGGATGATATCGCAAAGGCTCAGGTTGCCTTTCTCCCTGACCTCTGCTACCACCTGCCTCTCTCTCTGCCAGGCTCTGCCTCCTCCCTGCCTGTGTCTGCACTAGCTCATGTCACCGCCCCTGTCACCTCCATTTCCACCACGCCTTGTTCTTTAACCCACTGGGTTGCTGACCAGTACCTGGTGTGATATTCCCACCAGAGTCACATTGTACGGTGCCACCTTCAGCCTTACCTGTAACGTTTGGGGTAGCGTATTCCATGGCCTACAATGGTTATGAGAGAAACGCTGATAGGTGGCCCTGGCTGGGTATGGCAGGAGTGGTAGACACCGTGTTGGGGAGGAAAGAACACGGTTCATCTAAAGGAGGCAGAATCTGGGGATTTAAAAATGTTTCCCAAGTAGGAATGTTGATCTACCTTGTCAGAAAAAAATATAATAAATCGTAGCTCACACATAGATGAGGCTTTTTATGTCGTAGGCCCTGTTCTATGTCCTTTATGCATATGAATTCATCGGCTGGACACGGCGACACTGTAAGGTAAGTATTTTTATGATCTTCATGCTGTCTGTAAGGCAAGCATAGACAGCCTGAGGAAGTCACCTGAAATTGCACATCTAGGGTTTGGTCGCCCTGGAATGTCACCCCAGGCTGTCTGGCTCCAGAGTGTGTTTCCAAGCCCTAACCTCTGCCAAGCTTTTGAGAGAAGTCAAGTATGAGTATTTATGAGAAATCTAGCAATGTTTGAACAATGTCTACACATTTGAACTAAAAGATGAAACAAAGCATGGCTGACCACACTCGGTCCATGGGCCCTGGGTTGCCACCTGGGTCCTAAACCATGAGGGTCAGTCCACAAGAGAATCAGTGCAACTTCCAGGCTTCAGCCTCACACGTGTGGTGCAGAGGAGGACTCTGCACTTGCCTCTACCTCCCTAGCTCTTCTGTTAGGCACCGGCACGGGCAGCCCCTCTGAGGCTGGTCTTCATGTGGTGTCTGTGGAGAGTCTGTAGAAGCCCTGGGCAACCCCCTCTCTGTGAACTGCTGATCCAACAGAGTTCCAAGAAAGCTCCTATTTGCTCATGATTTATCCTCTGACATCCTCCGCCAAGACCTGCAGACATCAACATCTCTTACATGTCTACTTTTGGGTGCTGAATTGTGGTGTCAAAGTGCACATTCCACCTAGCAGAACTTATTTTTCTTGTTTCTTTTTAAAGTGTCTTAGAAAGTGATTTCCCTATAATTTGCAAAAGAGCAGTGAGTCAAGAAGTAGCTGTTACCATCATAGATTTCCCCAGTCATAGGAATATTAGGATAAGCCCCAGTTCTCTTACTTCAGAAGGTTAATTATTGGAGGTTAGCAGACACTTCTTAGGCCCTTTAAAAAAACAAAGCCAAAGAGCAATGCAAGAGCGGGCCCACTTCAACCAGCCCCTCAGCCCAGCTTGACTGAGGCCCCTCCATAGGGCACTCCACTGGAGTCTGCAGGGAGACACACCACGTATCAGACACAGGCTCTGTGGGGAGTGAGTTGATGAACAAAGAACAAGTCAACACCCATGAAATTGCCAAAGGAAAGTTAAATGCCTTACTGACCATGAGTAAAACAAGAACTTAGAGAAGTCCGAGGTCAGTGTGAACTTGATTTAGTGTGAGGGAGGAATGGCTTCTTGGAGGAATAAGATTGGTGGGATTTTTACAAGTTGAGAGGAAAAGGCTATTTCTGTGGCTGTGGGGTGGCCAAGTTCAGAGAAGGGACCAGGGCTTCCAGAGCCCTGCTACCCCTTGGGTAGCCCTGTACTGCTTGCATAGAACCTCGTTTCAGTGTTTTCGTCACCCTGCAGAGCTTGCCTATTTTGCAGATACAATTCTCTGCAACTTAGTTTCTCCAGTTAATTTACACAAGGCCATATAGAAGAAGAAAGACCATACGAAGAAGAAAGAGCAGAGTCATGGTTCCCACAGTGGGGTCGAGAATGAGCCAAGACATCCACGTGTGTCTGGCCCTTGCAGGAGGCACCTGGCCTGGCGAATGTGGGTGCTGAGCAGGAGGAGTGGGGGAAAGCTGGCTGTTGATGTGGATCCAACTCCAGGAGGGTCTTAAAGGCAGGTGGAGGGGTTTGGATGTGTACTTTTGAGAAAACAGATATGAAACATGTGTAAGAAAGATGCACCCATGGTATAAACGTGATGGGGAAAGGGAAGGTGTGAGGTTTGGAAGACAGAGAGGAGGAAATTATTGTGATATAGATGAGGAGATGCTTTGGGCCTGTGATGGTGATGGAAAAGGAGAAGCAGCCGGAAGACAGAAGCTGGCGACATGCTGGGTGTAGGGACTCACTGAGGGAGGAGTGTGAAGGGTGATTCCCTGGACAACTCAGCAGGGTTGGGGAGTCCGCTTGTTGGGGAAGTGGGCACTGCAGACGCCGTGTGCCTGCTCCCCACCACCTGGCCCACCCCTGGGGTACCCACAGCCAGACCCCACCCACTGCACAGGATCTCTCCTCTAGGGGATTCTCTGGCCTAGCATGGAGAGGTTGGAGATGCAAAGGAGTAAGGATCTAGGAGCAGCTCTCAACCCGAGGGTGGGAGTTGTTAGATAACAGCCCAAGTGTGTGGGCCTTCCCTCCATGGTCAACTCAGAGGGGCCCCAGGAGGGGTCACCTCCTTGTTCACGTGCCACTGGCTGCCTTTCCCTCCCCCACTCACTCTTCTCCTCCCTCCCTTGCTTCCTGGGATCCTAAGTCCGGTCTGAGAATCTGAATTTGAAAGAACCCAGTCTAAGAGAGAAGAGCTCCTGGGAAGACATATGCAAATCTGTGTTCAGGGAGGAAAGAGAAGCGTGTTTTAAATTTACCAGAGGCATTTCCTGCTTTAAAGAAGGTGGTAATGATTTTCTATTCACCGTGGATTTCCTTCCCTTTCCCTTCCGTCCTCTGCTGAGTCAATGCAGGAGTCTCCGAGAGAAGGTATTTCCTGAAGACATGGTGGTCTTATGCTTAGAGTTGTTATCCAAGGGAATTTAGATATTTTTTTAAGTAAGTGACATAATGTTTTTCTTTTAAACTGCTTCCAATATCAAAAAAAATATTCATTCACCTTGGCTTTTGTATAGTGCAATGCCTTCAGAGACAAGCAATGTAGGACTTTAATGTTTGAGTTCCAGTGTGTGTCTAACCCTGGTAGGAAGGAGGAAACCAAGGAGCATGGCGTTTAGAGACCCTTCTGTAGCACCCTATTTTATGCCTCTGGTTACATGATGTTTATAGATCAGTATGTGTGCTGTATGAAGTTGATGGTGTTGTCTGCCTCCCTTTAAAACGTAGTGTCTTTAGAGAGGGAAAGGGATGAACCAATGTGGGAAGTGTGAGTTCATGCTGGATTATTTTCTCTTCTCTGCTTCTTTTATTGGAATGTTTTCTGCTCGTCAATGTTCTGGGAGAAGCGTGGAGTTAGTTTATTAGTACTTTTGAAGCTCCTAGTCAGAATCTGGAGATTTCATAACTTCAAAGTCAGATTCAATTAGACACAAGAGAAGTTAAATTGACTTAAAATTTGGCTGGGGATTTCTTTTAACAATAATGATGTGTGTTTAAGATGTCTGTTATAACATAGACAGCCTTAAACTACACATGTCTTTTGCTCCATAGATATGAGTCTGTTATTTTCTCTAAACCAAAATATGAAATAATTGAATAGTGGTCAAAAAGTGCTGACAAGGCTTTTTTATCAGACTCATCCTGTGTATCGAAGGGCTTAGAGTCCCGGCTGACACGTTCTGTTTGTGCTCCTGATCACACCAAAGATCATTAGTATAAATGAAAGGAAGGACCCTTTCAGCTTTTGGTTACTAAGTCAAAACAGAGTGTGTTTTGAACGTGGTGTGATGAACGTGGAAATTTTAAGTAAAATCGCTGACGTTGTGGGTGCCCATGTATATGCAGGACGTCAGTTTCTGAATGAACACTTGCTTTATGAGCGCATTGGAGACCTCCAAGTTGGGTCATTTCTAGATGGGAAATACCTTCTAGATAGAAAATATCTTCTCCCCCCCACTCCTGCATCGACTCAGCAGAGGATGGAAGGGAAAGGGAAGGAAACCCATGATGAATAGAAAAGCATTACCACCTTCTTTTAAGCAGGAAACACCTCTGGTAAATTTAAAACACACTTCCTCTTTCCTCCCTGAACACGGATTTGCATATGTCTTCCCAGGAGCTCTTCTCTCTTAGATTGGGTTCTTGCAAATTCGTACACTCATAAGAAGCATAGAAACAACAAAGTCTCAATAAGGATTATGGAATGCTTTATCCCAGGCTATGAGGAAGGGGACATAAGAAATATGTGTGAAAGCCTCGATTTCTAATTTAACTTAACTTTTAAAAACTCAGGCCTTCAGTGTTTCTTGTCAGGAGGATCCCGTCGTCTTTCAATGGTCTGCCTGTCTTTTTTCTCTCCTCTGCACTTAAATCCATTTACAACCAATACTAAGTTAGTTGTTCTTAAAACAATATTCTAAGCAAACCACTTCTACTCCAAGCCCTCCACTAATTTCCCACTACTACTGCTTTGCACCCACACTTCAGCTCTGCCACGGGTGGCCCGCCACCATGCACCAGCAGGCCACATTTTCAGTCACGCTTTCTTTCCCTGAGCTCCTGTGCTCCAGCCCCACGGGGACTGACGGCCCCCAAACACAGTGTGCATCTTCCTCCCTGGGCATAGGCTCCGCAGCCCCTCTGCTTGCCCCACTCACCTTCATCTCTTTCTACTCCCCAGGCTTGGAGCCTGTCTGTTAGGTAGACCTCAGACCGCCTCTCTGGGTGTGGTCAGCCCTCCACTTTGAAGGGGCGCCACACTTTGGATCACTCGTCAGCTCAACCAGCGCGATTAGGCCCTGCGGTGTGCTGAGCCCTGGGGATGCGGAGTGGGTCCCCCATGCTTCCCACTCTGGGACACTGGAAGTCCAGGAGTGGAGATGTCACGTGAGGCATCCCTGCAGCTTTGGGGAATTGCAGCAAGCACCGCACTGATTTTGCAGGGCCCAGGCAGATGGGGATAACCCTCCTGAGAGGGCTGGGGAAGACTCCTGGGTGGGGGGCTAGCAGATGCTCTCTTAACAGGCAAGCTCAGTTTCAACACAAAGAGCAGGTAGGGGACATAGAGAGACTGGAGGAGCGCAGGCGTGCAGCTGCAATTCCTGCATGGGCACTCACCTGGGGGAGGGCAGACTGAGTTGGGGTTATTGATGTAGATGGTGCATCTCCCCAGTGATCATAAATTTGGAGGTCAGGGTTATGTCTGTGTGTGTGTGTGTTTAGCATCACTGTTAAGACGTGACAGAAAAGTCAATGAAGGGGCCTTTCATAAGGCTGACTAGAGAGTTCTCTTTGACTGCGAGGTTCGTGGAGATTAACCTGAATGTCTTTCCTTGCTGGGGCCTCTGTGGTTTCAAGTCAGCTGGACTTGGGCAGCCAGAAGTCAGCAGACCTGAGTGGCAGCTCCTACATGGCGAGCCCTGCTCTCCTGGGCCACCCTGTGGGGCTGGACTGGCTGGGATTGGAGTAGGCCTGGGTTGTAGTTGTGAAGGTGGGGGTGATGTCTAAGGAGAGCTACTCATAGATTCAAGGGAAGATCTGTTGAGATTGGGAAGGGCTACAACCTAGATGGAAAATTACTGGATGGGAAGTGGCCCCAATACCTGGATGCCCACAGCCGTGGTCCAAGCACTGTCCTAAGCATGGGTGACTCAGGGTCCTCCCTGGGGTAAATGCACCCTGTGGTCCACCTGAGACATAAGCTGCTGAATCCTACTGGGCCCGGCCCGTGACGTGATGTCCAACTGCCTGGTACCGAACACTGTGTGTTCTGATGGAGCTCGTGCTTCATAAAGGCTTCCACCTCACCAGCGTCTGGGTTTCCCTGATTAGGACACGGCTTCCAGGTTGCCTAAGGTTTTAGAGAGGACCAAATGCTTTCCACACAGGAGACTTCATTTCCCTCCTCCATACTCAACCTAGGGGGCTGGAATCAAAGTTTTGAACCTGGTATCATGGGGCCTGGGCACAGGAATTGTCCCAGAGGGAGTTGGTTCCTTCCAGGGGTGACATGGGATGAGTCTTCAGAAAGGAAGGAGAGCATTGGCAATGTGAGCCCTTGAGAGCTTAGGAGTAGATGACCACAGTTAGAAAACTTATCACGGTGATTTCTTATGTGCTCTTGAAAAGCTCTGTGTTATATGAAGTTCTTGCTTTCCCAAGCCTTACTGATTGCTGCCAAAAATATCTTTGGAGTGATAATGAGGAGGCTACAATTAGTCACCTCTTTCTCTCTCCCCACCCTCCCCCTGCAGGGACAGACAGCCAGACACACCAAGTATATAGAATGTTTCAACCTTGAGAAGGGACAATACCAACTCCTACGAGGGTGGCCAAGAGGTGAACGATGACCTTCCATCCATGGGAGCTCCGTGCCCTGTGGTTTAACAATAGGCTCCCCTCCGTGCCATCATCTGGGAGTACCTGCTGGCAGGCTGCAGAGGCCGGGTTGCCGCTCAGGAAGCTTGTGTGCTAACATGCGACCCATCAGTGTGGCTGGCTCGTCATCCGAGCTCTTCAAATTGCTAAAAGGAAAGAAGCTGATGCAAACATCCCTTCCTCATCCCATTACCCTCCACCAGAGGCTCCCTTCAGCACACATGGCATGCATGTGTGCGTGTGTGTGTGCGTGTGTGCGTGCGTGTGTGTGTCCGTGTGCATTGTATCTATTTTAGAAAGCAGGCCGTGCAGTTTTACATGCACACACACATGCGCACACACATGCACACACTCTCATAGGTGAATTTAATTGAATGGACTTGGTTCTGTGAAGTTGTCATTTTGTGCTCATCAGAAGAAAGGGGATGTAAAGCTCACAGAGGTGAAGCACACATGTTTGGTCATGAAATAGGTTTGCTTAAAAAAAAAACAACCAAACCAAGGCAAATGCATTCCTACCTAAGCATTTTGAAAGCCCCTTCTTTCCTGGGCTGCTTGCAGCACCCCCCCAGTGCTGGGCCTTTGAAGGGAATCACAGTAAGATCCTTGGGTGTGAGCAAGTGTTGTCCCCTAAAGACAGGCATTACATTTGCACAGAAACATAAATCACATCTAGAGGCCGTTTAAAATAGGCTGCAGATGCAGAGGACATTGACTTCCTAAGGGGCACTTCGCAAAGGAGAAAGCAGAGGGACATGCCCCCAGAACCATACCAGTGTTGCCAGCAAGCGTGGAGGGTGGCGGCAGAGCCCAGGGCACACCTGCCTGGCACTGGGGCAGTCTTCATGTGCAAAGTGGTCCTGGAGATAGGAAATGCTTCTTCATGACTCCTGTAAATGGCTTAATTAGGATTTATCCGAGCGATTTCCCCTCCCTGTGTGGGATCTAGAATGGTGTTTACAAGGTGTGTCATATCCTCCCAGCCCTCACCCACATCTCCCCGTGCTCCCCCTCCAGCCCCACACCTGTCCTGCTTTTAACATCCTGACCAAATCAGCCCAAGGATTCTTCAGAGGCGAATGTATCCCGTGAAGCCTGCAATTACTGTCCCTGATTTCACTGTGAAAACTTTACAACGCCGCACTGAAAAATCTTCCTTTACCCTCCCACTCCTTCTAACAGAACGAAAAAATCCATCAAATTAACACATCAATGAGTTGATTGTAATCTCCAGGGCTCAGTGTGGCACTCTCTAGCCTTCCAGACAGGAGGCCAGCATGATTTATCAATGCAAACCTAATAGCATCAATATGAATCTAACTAAAAATCAATATTTCATTACCAAATTGTTAGTGAGAATGAAGAAAAATTGCCGGAGTCAGAGCATTCTCTAGGGCAGGAGCATCCGGAGTTCAATGTGACAAGATGAGTGATGCGTGACTCCGGGCCTGGGAAGGACGCGGAGGACACGGGAGGACGGGCCACCGCGGCGCCCCAGGCGCGGGGAAGCGCTTCTCGTTGCCACTGCAGCTTCTTCTTTTCTCTTTTCTTTTTAGTCCCTTCTTCAAAGGCAAGGAGCAGTGCAAGAAGGAGAAAATAAAGAAAGCATGACCTGTAGCTGGTTCTGCAACAGGACCACCCTCGTGGGAAGGTGCAGGGTGGGCCCCTTGCCACCGGGGCCTCTTGGAGGACTGCACCCTGGAATCCAGACTGGGGCTTTTCCTTCTTAAAACTCCACTGGGTGCAGCACACTCGGTTTATGTTGAGCCATTTTGCAGAATATATAGGAAAAAGAAATAACGGTCTTGTAAATAAGTCTCCCAGGTTTGTGCTGAGAAGGGCAACTGGTGATTGCATGGGAAGTGGAATCTCCCCTCCCTGACGTGGGGAAAGTCAAGGCTCTAACTCGGTCGGCAGATGTTTCTGTCCAAGCTTATGAGCAATTTATTGCCACAGTGGCTCCGTTTCTGTTACCACTCAAATATTGAAGGTCGTTTGTCGAAGAGGTGGGTTATCAAATGGGAAGGAGGAAACAGCGTTAAAACACGTTGAGGTGAGTAACCCGGGACTCAGCGCCAGGCCGCACCCTGCGTGCTCCAGGGTCAGAACCGGTCCTTGAAAGTGAAGTGCTCACGTCCTCCCTGACAGCTGGCCATCTGCCCCGCACACAAGCCTGCATCTCAGGCGCCGGTGATGGGTTTGGAGTTAAATAACAGTAACATCTCTGAGCCCTACCGGCAGGGAAGCCCCTGGTGAGTCCTTCCCTCACATGGGAGGAGGAGGCCACCTCGAGAGGCGTTGGCTTGGACCATCGCTGCCAGTTCCTGCAAGATGGAGACGTGATGCCACACGCGTCTTTCGCTGTTCTTATTTTTTCTGCAACCAGACCTTGATTCTGCTTCTGTAAAGCCTGGTATCTATAGCTGGATGGGGAGAGGATAAGAAAACATAATCAGGTTTATGATTCCAAACAAGACCTGGTTTCACAGATGACTTTGCATAGACTTTGTTTTAACAAATCAATGGTTTGAGTATGAGGCAGTTTAAAACCGTGATTGGAAGCTTGGGCACTGGAGTCAGACAGACCTCGGTGAATACCTCAGGTTTGCCACATATCGGCAGTGTGATCATGGGTACTTTTCCATAAACTTCTGTAGATCTCAGTTTTTCTGTTCGTAGGGTCATTCTGAGGATTAAATTAGGTATACATGTAAAGGATTTAGCACCCTCACCAAAATACAGTAAATGTCAGGTAAATATTAGCATGGCTACTGCCGTTCTTTGTCTCTAGTGATGGATGATGGCAATAAAACACATTGATGTATTAGTTAAGTTCTTTAAATCTCCAAGAATTCTGTTGTAGGTTTTACCTGTTCTGTTCTATGATATGGTGATATCTGTAATGTTAATGCTTTTAGCTTTATTAGAATGTTACGTATAGGTGTGCATAGTAAAATCATATGTAGTATATATTTGCCGCTGTGATACAGTCTGACACTGTAGTACGTTAAATCAGGTCACATTCCCAGGATGGTTTAAGAGTCTTATTGGGCACTTAGCTCGTCTTTGGAAGTCCCCAACAAAATGCCTCTTCTAGGATATGTTAAGACCAGTCCTCGTCCTTCACGGTCCTGGCTTGAGGTGCACCCGGAGCTTGGTCTAACACTATCTGCGAAGCTGGCTGTCTTTCTAACATTCCCTACTGGCCTGGTGACCTTATTTTTTAACCCTTTTCTTAAAAAGGGGTTAAAAGAAATTTTGATGTTGATTAGTTTTGTAATAATTCCTCAATCTGATAAGCACCGAAATCACCAAAATCACCACCAGAGAAGTGGACACACATTGACGGAGAGAACCATGGAGGGTCCCTGCTGGCTGACGAGGGGCATCAGAGTGCTGGATTTGTTCAGTACATGTCTCAGACAACTGTGCAAGGTGAGAAGGGTCCATTCTGATGCCTCTCGTGGTGGTGGTTGGGGTCATCACTGTCGTGCTTGCACACCCAGCTGCACTGCACTAACCTGTTTCCAAGGTGTTTTTCTATCTCTCACTCCATTTGACTGCTGCATTGAGGCTGCAAGGAAGGCAGCCACTGCCATCTTCAGCTGGTTATTCCTGTAAAGGTCTCGGGGGGGCATGAGCATGTTCAGGGCTAAGGTATTCTTCCATTGAGCTTTCAACTCCCTTCTGCCACACTGGCCCTGCAGACCACACTGGCCAGAGCACTGCCTCCTCCACTGCACAGTTTCTTGGCTGTCGCTTTGTCGGGTGTCCCTGGCCAGTGCCAACAAGGACCTCTTCCTCCATCTGCCATCTCCCTCCACTCACCTAAGAGGTAGGTGAGGCGTTTTGCCATTCCTCTTTCTGAATATTATAGGATCTATGAATGCAGTGTGGGGATGTTGGGATGAAAGAACTTTTAAAAAATCTTCCTGGAGCTTGAATACCATTACAGAGGACTCAGCTGCACTGTAGGTGACAGGTAAGACCGCACCCAAGGCACCGTTTTCTGGACTGGCACTGCCAGACTTCATGCTTTGCGGCTGCCTTAGGGAGCAAGGATGTTTTTCCAGGCTGCTAAACATTTTCCAGAGAGCAGGAGCTACAGCCACTAAGTCAAGGGTGCACCAGAGCAGTCATTATTTTGCATTTCTCTTTTCCTGTAACACATTTAGTTTCCTTTGGCCTTCTCCACATCTACTGATAAGAGGGTTATAAAAGAGCACTTCCAGAGAGCAGAGGCTGAAAGACTCTGGAAGAGAACTTTCAATTCTGGCATCATCCACGCAGAAATGGCAGAAGCAGTGGAGTATACTCTGAAGTGAGGTGGACCTGACTCTCAATTGGCCTGTCAGAAAAAATAAGAGTCAACCTTGCCAAAAAATAGTGAGGAGTGAGAACAGGAATCTTGGTTTCTGTTGCCAATCAAGCTTACGGGCCAGGCTAACTTACTAGAAGAAACTCTCCTGCTATTTTTCACTTCTAGTCCTTCCTTCATTCCTGCTGGATTCCACCACAAACTCCTAGCCTTTCCCAAGGTTACGATGTATAGAAAACTTCAGTTTCCAAGGAAGGTGTCCCTTGAAGGCTCCTTCCAGCCCAAGCCTCCCCTCTCATTACTATCTACTTCTTTACTAGCTCACTAGTTTCCTTCTCTCTCTCACTGTAAATATCACCCTGATGATTCTCCCTCCATTCAGTTATTTGCAGTCTTGTTTGCCGGCTGTATGCCATTAGCACCTTAATATTCTAGTCTTTCTCGTGGAAGTCTAAAGTTATTACCCTTCCTCCTGGATCCTTCCTTTTTACCCTTTGATCCCCTAATGGGGATCTGGTCCTCTGATCTCTTCTCGACCCCACAGTCCTCGAGGAATCTTTTCTGTAGGATGGCTGTTTCATGTTCTTCGAACTCTACTCGATAACACAAGAGCTTCAAGTCACCTTCGTTTGGGCCCCAGAGACCAGGGAGTAGGCTCCCCTTTGCATTCTCAGGCTAAAAATGCCTGCAGGCCTGACATGTTGTGAGGCACTTCCAGCTCTAAATGCCCTTTAAAAATGATCTTCCGCTCCTCGCATTAGTGAACTTGTGCTCCTTGCTTATTTGACCACCAGCAGTTTTGTTTCCACACTGAGCAGATGTCGCTGGGCCTTGGAAGCAAAGCTGGGATGTGCAGTTATTCCTAAATGCCTCAATGCCAAGGACTTCCCTGGCTTTCAGTTAATTTTTCAGATCTTCCTGCCTGGCATGTTTCAAACCCAAGGTTGTCTTCTCGTCCCCATCCTCAGAATCGCGTCACCTTTTCTTGGTCTCTGCCCCTTTTCCTCACCACGAGCCATATCCCATCTGGCCCGCTGATGGCTGTACAAGCAAGCTGTTAAAAACGCTTCTTTTTTCTTCTCTTTCTCTTTTCCCTCATTCTTCCCCTTCTCATTCTTTCTTCTTCCTCTGAATTTAAAACAGTCTCTTATAGTTTCTCTTTATCATAATTTTAATATTTCTATTATTCCTCACTCAGCTGGTTATATGTGGTATGATAAATCCTCATGAGAAGAAAACACGCAAGTAATATTGGCAGTGATCATATAACTCAGATTTTCTTACACAGTCTCCCTTTAATTCTAAGTTTCATTGACCCCATTATACATCCTGGACTGTATTGCTTCATCTAGAAAATATTTTTACCATCAGTACAGTTGACCTCCAAGGGCCCTACAAACACCATATCTTTAAAGATTAACTCACAAAGAAGTGAAAAACAATCTTATTACATTGGCTGGTGCTTACTTAAAAGGGCCCTGTCCTTGTGCCTAGATCTGCTTCCTTTTAATCTCTGCTATCTTTCTTCGCTTTCTCACATTTCAGATGCAGAATGCTGTGTTATTTTGCCTAGTAATAAAGAAGAATCGTGATAGCTTTTCCAAGGTGCCTCCCCCATCCTTCACCTATCTCAATGGACGGGTTGTTTTCCAGCTGCTCACATTGCTTGGTCTTGTAGTCCAGCTTTGAATTTTGTTTCTCATTTTTAAAAAAAATACAGAGCATTGTGTATCATGTACATTACTATTAGCATAAAATTGACAAGGAATTCAAGGATACCATTTTTGCCAATTGTAAAAGGCCTAGCACATGTACAATTACATGGTTGTAGGTCTCTACCTACTATTAAAAACCATTGTCCTTCAAATCAGGAAGCCGGTATTACCTCTGCCTCTGACTTTGATTGACTTTTTTTCTATCTCAATGTTTTTCTATTTTTGATTTGCCTTTTAAAATTATTAAATGGTGATACTATACCTCTTTATAGGTAATAAATAGAACTCTGTCTATAGGATACATTGGATCGAGCACAGTTGCCCACTTCTCTCTGTCCCCTCCCTAGAAGGAGCCCCATCCCTCAAGATTACCCTGTCTTGCCCCTCATACTTCCAAACATTTTTTCTTTCTCCAAGTACAAAGATCTCAGTTGGTGTATTAGTCCATTTTCACACTGCTGAGGAACACATACCTGATACTGGATAATATATAAAGAAAAAGAGGTTTAATGGACCCAACAGTTCTATGTGTCTGGGGAGACCTCAGAGTCATGGTGGAAGGTGAAAGGCACGTCTTACATGGCAGCAGACAAGAAAGAATGAGAGCCAAGCAAAAGGGGAAACCTCTTAAAAAACCATCAGATCTCGTGAGAATTATCCACTACCACCAGAACAGTATGGGGGAAACCACCCCCATGATTCAATTATCTCCCACTCGGTCCCTCCCACAACACATGGGAATTATAGGAGCTACAAATCAAGATGAGATTTGGGTAGGGACACAGCCAAACCATATCAGCTGGTTATTAGGGAGAAAATTTTGTTCTAAACTAAATCATCCTAAGAAATACATGACCACCAATGCAGGCTAATATTCCTAGAAATATTTGTACTTTCAAATAGACATTTGAAAACAATCCAACAGAAATTACTTAATTTCCAATCATGGAATTAAAAAAAAAAGGCATTTTGATCAGGGGTCCTTTCTCAGGGTGTAGCTGTTCCCAGTCCCAGCTGTGGGTGGTATGGTCAGTCCCACTGTGCTGGGGGAGGGAGCTGGCTCCAATGTGGGCAGGTCACATGCCTAGACCAGCAGTACCCAGGATGCTGCCATCCAGAACCTGAGCTTCGGTCTCCACCCTATCCATGAAACATCAGAGGTGGCATCAAAGCCCCTTCAGACAGAGTGCTGAGGACCCTCAGGAGGGAAGTCCCACCCCTCTGTTGCAACCCTGGTTCACTGCAGAAATAATAAACCATCCCGGCTTCCTGCCCTTATGTCTGAAACTGGAGGTCTCTACGTGAAAGCTCATCTCAAAAGTTATACCTGAAGACGTCAGTGCAGGACTAACAAAAGGACTGTTCCAAAGGACTTTGATTATTATTACTGTTGGAAAAATCACCACGTAATTCTAGGAGCATGATGTCTGCTCATCTGCACAGCTGCTCAATAAAACAGATCCCTTCTAAGTGTATAGCTACCATTGGTGGTAAAAAGATTGTTCACAGGTTTACTCTTTACAGCGAACAGCTCCTGTAGAAATTTCCCATTTCCATTTTGCTGTGCAATTGTCTCACAGGAGGGCTCCTGAACAACTTTATTTGTGGAAAATGACAGCACTCTTGTATGCCATCACTTTGTGCTTTTGGGGTTTTCATTTAATATAATTCAGGTTTGTTTTTTTCTTAAGGTATTTTACATTTAAAGGTTTTTGTACAAATTTGGTAAAGAAAGCAAGAGGCTAAGAAGGAGAGTGGTTCATGACATCACTGATGAAGGAGCAGAAGTTTCTAGAAGATGCCTATATGGCTAGGTCTTGATCTAACTCACAAGGGGGCTGAGAAAGAATGTCAGCCCCTGTGAGGCTTCATGTTTCCCTAGTCCCTTCCCTACGATGACTCCAACATGCCACGTCTGTTTTATTCTTGGTCGTAATAACATCCCTGTAAATGCCAGGGTATGGTGGTTACACAAAGAGCCCTGAGAAGGAGTAATCAGAGGGCACCTACTACAGGGCTATGCAAAATGATTAGGCCTTTTAATCTGCAAAGGGTGTGGGAGAGAACATGCAAACATGAAATGGACACTAGGTCCCATTTAATTTATGTGATCTGGTAGGTGAAGATTCCCAAGTGATGCTTCCTTGGGGTGCCACCTACGTGTGCCCCAGCATGGGCTGACACACTGGGAGTGCTGGAGGCCTGGGCTGCACCCAGGACCTGCCTGATAGATGCTGAGCCATGTGCAAACCAGAGGTCCTGGTGCTACCAGAGAAGGAAGGAGAGTCCAATCTAAAGGCTAGGATTCCATCCTTATGGATGGAAACAGATTGTCACCAATCTTAATATTTGTCATTTTTGAAGTGTGGAATCTAAGATGCAGAGAGTGAGTTACTTGCCCAACATTTTGCAGTTAATTAAGAACAAAAGTGAGGACATAGGATCTTTCCACTCCCACTACAGTGAACCTGAGAAGAAGAGATTCTGAATCTGGGTGCCCTCTGGCCATCACTGTACCAACTTGCATATCAAGTCAGTTTGTTCTGATGGGAAATAAATGAATAACTGTACTTGATGCAGTAGAAATAAAAGGAAAGAAACAAAACAAACCCCTTATAAATGAGGGAATGACTCTCTGTGACTGCCATACAAGGCATCTAAGCAACCAGTCAGGGTTCAATGGGTCCTTAAGATGCCAGTTGTCAGGACGCTGTGGAATTGCTTTCAGATGTGAGAATAAAATTTTTATATGTCATTAAAGGTACCCTAGGGATATCTGACATGAAGGAAATCATCCAACTTTCAAGACTAAGTATGTTTAAATTGATACATATGTGTTAGGGTTTGAGTTCTGTTGTAGAATTTGAAAATGACCTCTGCCACGCCTATAAAAGTTCATACCATGACTGTTCTTATGAGCCACTCAAAAGATCTAAGATTCCAGCATACCACCCTCTCTTGAGTTTTAAGTTTTAAAAGTGAAATTGGCTTTTGCAAAGACAATATAAGACATGGTTCTTTCTTCATGGTCAGTTATAGATCTGGGCGGTCAATAATCAATGTTCCACCTTAATTTTAAAACAATTTTAAAGCCATGGGGACATTGCCCTAAGTTTTATCTTTATGAGGAAAATTTAAAAAGTGTGTTAGGCAAGAACAAAATTTTAAAATTAAAAATAGTCCACTTTTGTTGTTATTACTCTGCTCCAAACAGTCTGGAGACATGGTGTAATTTAAGAAGACTGATTTCAAAAAGAATTCATGCACTTTCCACTTATATTTCTCAATTGATTTCAAAATTGCAAAGAAAGAAAATAAACACCTCCTGGTTGTCTTAATAAGACTACCAAGCTTCACCAGGTATCTATTTTTATTACCCTGAATACTTACTCCAGCAGCCTAAATTAGGAGCTGAGGTGCCAGCACAGGAGCATTCTCTGGGCTTGGGCTTGTTCTATACTGCTTTGAATATTAACAACAAGACCTCTATATGGATTAATCTAAGGGGAGAAAAAAATTAGCTAAAGCCATAAAGATAATTAATCTTTGTTTGAAATGATATTTTCCTTTCTGCTGCCATTTGTCATGTGGAAGCATTAACAAACCCTTTCACTGCAGTGGAAGCCAAGGGATGTGATTTGAAACTGCTTGAAAATATTCCTTCTCTTTATTTCCTCCGCGTCTCCCTCCTCCCAAGCCTCTATGAATTTGCTCCAGTTTCAAAGGCCATCACCCAGGGCTTCCAAATACGTGATTGAAATCCACTACTGCCCAAGACTAATCCCAGAGATGAGGGCCGGTCATCAGATAGCCCAGCAGCTGTGCTGGTGAGCAGAAGGGGCTAACTCCCATGCTTTTTAAAATTTGGGTGTTGCCCCTTTCAAATGGTTATTATGACAGTGTCTTTATCATCAATGAGGCTGTGTTGGTGAGGGTCTACAGATGGCGTTTCTTCCCTCCTCTCTCACCGAGCTTTCTTTTATTTTTTTATTTTCATATCCTGATGAGTTCTTTATATCTAGTGAGGGCTTGGCTTAATTAGATATTTAAATGATTTTGAGCAATGCTGTTTCTTTAACTCCTAACTGCGACAAACACATATGAAACATACTGTTGGCGGCATTTAATCAACAGCAGTCAATTTATCATTTTCACAGTTTTAGTGAGCGGTTATGAATCACTAAAATCACAGGTATTGTAGACGCAGCGTTGTGGCACTATCATTAACAAATACACCGTGCACAGAGGGATGACTTCGTAATTGAGTGGGACTAATAAGAATACATCATTTAGCTGCGTGTGACAAACTGTGCCTCCAAACACAAGCATGGAAAATTCACGTTTTGCTTAATAAATAAATTACACAGCCGATGTATTATACATAATTTGTGTCCTCGTGGATTTGAGTGATATATAATGCATGGTCCAAGTCATTTATTTATTAAGACTAACTATATATATTGTGGGAAGGGAATTTTAAACTCCAGGGTAAGGCCTGCCTGGCTAACTGCTGCAACTACTGAGTTTGATTGGGCAGTAAATGAGGTGTGTTTGGGGAGCTAAAAACTGAGGGTAGTGCATCTGTTGTTACTAGCTTCCATTTTGTCTGTTGATGGCAGAGAGGAGGAAACACAGCTGAAACTTTCACAGCATGGCAAGAGATATGCAATTTTCAGAGATGAGATAAAATGAAAACATCTTTAAGAATATTTGAGGTAAAAAATGTAAGATTCATTATATCAAACACATTTTGGGAGTGCTAAATTGCAAGAGGCTTAGCAATTTGCTTTCAGGATGATTGATACAAAGAGGGAACCGTGAGATATTCTAACATGTGGCATATCCAGATGGAAAAAAAAGGTAGTAAGACAATGTCCTTAGGGTGTCCACATTCCTGCTTTATATACTCTAGGAGCCAGGAATTGACTGTAATCATGGGGCCCAATAGTTGGAGGAAGGTGTTACAGCTTCAAAGTGTTTTCGGATGACCTCAGTATTTGGGGACAGGGACAGTGCATGTTTCTCCAACACGGACTATCTTTGTATTATAATTTATGAACGTAATCACAAATGCATGCAACTCTAAAAAAGGAACCATGAGATCTGACATAAATTTCAGCTCTTCTTCACTAAGCAACTGGAACCCCCCACCCCAATATATGAATTCACACAGACAAACAAATGCAGACAAAACCTGCCCCAAACCCCAAAACCCTTCATGGGAGATTTGCAAGAATTGTTGAAAGCTGCCCCTCTTCTTTGTCTCTCACTAGGCTTGTCCTGGGAAACCTCTGGTATTGGAGCCCTCTTCTGTCAGAGCCCTAATTGTGGTTTCTGATTATTCCACATCTCTAATCACACAAATCACCTGAAGATTACTGTAGGTATAGGTGACAGCAATTGGTTTCTATGAAGGCTTTTATCCTTCCATAGACTAAAGCCCTGTCTACAGGATTTATTTATTATTTGCATTTGCCTCTCCTTCTTTCTCACTGAAGAGCTGTGCTGCACAGATGCTTGGTGATATAGTTTGGATGTTTGTCTCCTTCAAATCTCATGTTGAAATGTGATCCCCAGTGTTGAAGGTGGGGCCTGGTGGGAGTTGTCTGCATCATGAATGGCTTGTTGCCCTCCCCATGGTAATGAGTGAGTTCTCACTCTATTAGTTCACATGAGAGCTGGTTGTTTAAAAAAGCCTGCTGTCTCTCTTGCTCCCTCTCTTGCCATATGACCTACCTCTTCCCTTTTCACCTTCCATCATGAGTAAAAGCTTCCTGAGGCCTTACCAGAAGCTGAACAAACCACTGGTGCCATGCTTGTACAGCCTACAGAACCATGATCCAAATAAACCTCTTTTCTTTGTAAATTACCCAATCTTGGATAATCCTTTATAGCAACACAAAATGGACTAACACACTTGCTGCCAAAATAAGTGGGTAGCCATGTTATGTGTTATTCCCATATGTGGAAGAGTCACTTTCTGATTGGGGCATAAGTGAAAATCAAGTCCCACATGATTCTCCAAGGCTTCCTGAGTAAAACCCTCACACTCTGCGTGGGCAGCGGGGCCCAGGGTCTGCTTTGACTATCTCACCCAGCAGGACCACTATGATGGGACCCCATTTCTCTGCTTCCCTTGACAGAACAACTAGAAAATCTTTCTGCACTCACTGTCCCCATGGCCTCCCCAACATGTCTTCCTTGAATCCATTTACAGATTTGACCCCACTGCTCCACTGGGGTTGCTTTTTTAAAGGTGCTTCCTGGCCTTTGTGTTGGTAAATCCAGTGGTTGGTTGTTGGACTTGCTCTTGCTCAACTATTGGCTGCTTTGATGTGGTTGATGACATCCTTCTCTTTGTACCAATTTTTTCACTTGACTTCTGAGACATCACTTCCTCCTGGTTCTCTTTCTACCTCAATTATTTTCACTTCCCTCTACCGAATTCTCCTCATTTTCCTGCCCCAGGATGTAGGAACACCCCAGGGCTTTGTTGTAGGACCTCTGTGTACATGTATTCCTCTTATGTAGGCCTGTATTCTATTGCTGTAACTATAATTTACAGACGATATCTTCCAGTCTATCTAGTCCAGATTTGTCTATCCAATGAACTACTTGGCCTGTGCACCTCAATGCTTAATTTGAACTTCAAATTTAATGTGTCCAAAGCTAAATCATCCTGCAAAAATCTGCTTTCTTCCCATTTTTACCCATCTCAATAAATAGAAAGTAAATTTTTTCTAATTTTTAGGACTCAAGCCTCAAAATTACCCTCAATTCATTTCTTTATCTCATTCTTCACATCCAAATCTTTGAGAAATCCTATGGACTCTGCTTCAAATATATCTTTACAATCTAATCACTTCCTAGAGGCGGGACCTTCAGAATGGTGGAGTGAAGACTTCCATAAATCCACTTCTCCATAAAAGCAATGACAATACAGGCAAAATTATCAACGTCAGCCTTTTTTCAACAACATCCAGAACTATGGAAACTGACCAAAGTTTACAACAACTTGAAAAGCATTTACTCATGAAAAATGACTGAACATTGATAAGAACAGCAGAGCTGTGTTTTAACTTGGCCTACTCCCCTCCTTCTGTCCTCAGTCCTACAGTATCCTTGAAAACCAGGAATCTCAAAGTCATAGCAATCACAAAATCCAACAGCCTCACAGCTACTGGGCAGGGCAGAGTGGATTTGGAGCACCTCAAAAAGGTCCATCCCCAAGGCACTGTCCCCATTGGATCCATCTTACGGCTCCCTGGGAAAAGCCCTATTCACAGGGCATTGTTGTTATTTGACCTGACTCAGAGCTCTGTGAGAAAAGTCCCATCTCCAGAGCATTTGTTAAAAATAACGAGCTGCACTAAAAAAAATTCTGGGGATCAAGATGTCCACAGAGGGCTTTGAAGAGCTGTGCTTTTCTTTCGGAAGGTCTTCAGGCTTTTTGCATGTGCAGGGCTATGGCCAGGCTCAGAGGGACCTGAAGGAGTCCACAACCACTCCTTTGGCTGACCTTGAGACCGTGCATAAGCAGGAAGTAAAGGCTAAGGGAGACTTGGGAATGGTCTGGGCACTGAAGATGTGCTTGACACACACAACGGTATTAAAGGGCTCCTGGAAGACTTGCTGGCTAAGACATCTCAGGAAAACTCTGACCAGTCATTAGCTGAATGCTAAGCTAACGAAGCAGAGACTTCAGTAGTCCCATATAACAGGGAATGCAGACTTTATGGAATTAACAAAACAAAACAAAACAAAACAAAACAAAACAAAACACAGCCACAATAAAAAAACCCCAGGGAGGGGACAGGATCAGAGCTCCAGAGTTGCCTCATTCTATTATCTAAAATGTCCAGTTTTCAAAGAAATACTATGGGATGAGCAAAGAAACAGGAAAGTGTGGCCCATATATAGGGAAAAAAAGCAACCACTAGAAAATATCCCTGAGGGTGCCCAGATGTTGGACTTATCACAGGCTTTAAATCAGTGATCACACATATGTTGAAAGAATGAAACTCGAATCACTTCCCATCATCTCTGCTGATCCTCCTCTAGTGCATCATCTGACCTGGCCCAGGCAATATCTTCCTATCCGGTTCCCTGGATCACAGCTGCTCCTTACGGTCTGTTCTTTGTGCTTGAGCATAAGAAGTCCTCTAACCATGGCAGTCAGGTCACAGCATTACTTTCATTTGCTTGCATTGCGCTCCTGTTAAAAATTCGGAGTTCTTAGCAGAGCACAAGTGCCCCTAATGATATGGTCCCAGCCACTTCGTTGACCTCCATCCCATGACTCTCCCGCTTCCTCACTGCTCCTCGGGCACACCAGCCTCCTGTGCTTCCTGGCGACTTCAGGCCTCAGGTCAATTATCACCTTTTCAAAATGACTTTTCTGATTTTTTGTTTCATGCCTTCCCTTCTCTAGAATATAGGCTCAATGAGATGAGGTAAGTTGCCTCTTATCCCATTGCGGTTACATACCTGGTTTAGAGTAGGTAATAATATGAGTTGAATAAATGAATACAGGCTGACACAGCTTAATGGTTATACTAGGTGTGTAATTTTATTAGGAGTGTAATTTACAAGGACTTTGAAGTCATCATGTGGTGCTCATTGGTGCTCAGTGGCAGAAAACTGTAAAATGCCTCTCCTTTGCCACTTGTAAAACATCCAAATCAATAATTTTAAAATTTAAAATTAAAAAATTTAAAAATGCAATAGGCTGGCTGGGCATGGTGGCTCATGCCTGTAATCTCAGCACTTTGGGAGGCCAAGGTGGGTGGATCACGTGGTCAGGAGTTCAAGACCAGCCTGACCAACATGGTGAAACCCCGTCTCTACTAAAAATACAAAAATTAGCTGGGCATGGTGGTTTGTGCCTGTAGTCCCAGCTACTCAGGAAGCTGAGGCAGGAGAATCACTTGAACCCAGGTAGCAGAGGTTGTAGTGAGATGAGATCGTGCCACTTCACTCTAGCCTGGGTGACAGGGCAAGACTCCGTCTCAAAAAAAAAAAAAAAAAAAAAGCCATAGTCTGAAGTGCCCAGTATTTACATAATAGCAATTTGATTGCAGTTAATTCCTTAGAAAACCACTTCTACATGTTCTGACTTGTCTCTTCTGGCACTTTGAGAAACACTATCTCCCAGGTTTGATTTAGGCAACTTAAGACTTTCCAACAACAATGACTTGCAGAGATGAAGGGGAAGAGCCTCAGATGTCTGGCATGGGTAGGGCTGATGATGTCATCACTGGTAGGTCCTCCTTGTCCAGGCCCAGGGTGCAAGGTATGCCAAACCTAGGGGCTCCATGCACAACCCTGCAACTGAAAGTGAAAGATCTGGTTGGCATAGACTTTAGATATGAGAAAGAAAATAAGGTTCTGGAATGAAGTAGCAAACATTTCCCCTTCTGTTGCTTGTGGTAGGAGTTACATTATTAAGGTAGAAGTGTGGAATTCAGAGAAGGCTCAAGTTTTCAACCAATGTGCATTCAACAAACATTTTTGTAGCAGTGACTATGTGCCTTCAAGGCACTGTGTTTTGTACTGGAGATACAATGCTGAAGCCTTCACCATCTTGGGTTGTACAGCATGGTAGAGGATAGAGATACCAGCCAAATAATTGTAGAGATAAATATATCATCATAATTTTCATAAACTATAAAAAAATACAGAGGACTAAGAAATTGTAACAGAGATTGTCATTTTTATCTATGTGAGAGGTGAAGTACCTCCGTGAGGGAGTGATAATTATCCTGGACTTGAAGGGTGGGGAGATCACTCCGATGAAAAATGGGGCAAGTGTCTCCATCAGAGGGAAGAGTGGAAACAAACACTCCAGGGCAGGGTGGAGTCCGGCTCCGTGTGGAAATGGAAAGAAGGTCAGCGTGATTGTAGTTTCACAAAAGAGAAGTAAAGCGGGGGTGGTGAGATGAGGCTGGAGAGGCAGGCAGGGGCCGGAGCGAGCAGAGCCTTGGGGGCCGTGCTGAGGATCTTGGATTTTAGCCTAAGAGTAATGCAAAACCGCCGAATGATTCAAACGAGGGATCTGCATCATCCAATTTGTGTTTTCCCAAGAACACACTGTCTGCTCTGCAGAGATCAGATTGGGTGGAGGCAAGAATAAATGTGGGGAATCCCTCGGCGAGCTGTGGGACAGGTCCTGGCAAGATTCACGGAGGCTTGGATGGTGGTCATGGCAATGGAGAAAGGGCAATCTAATTTCTCATCGTTCCAGAGGCCAGAAGTCCAAAGTCAAGTTGTGGGCAGGGCCCGCTCCTTCCAAGGCCTCTCGGAGACTTCTCCTTTCCCCGCCTCTCTCACAGGTCCCCGTGGCTGCAGGTGCTCCTGGCTGGTGGCTGCGTCCCTCCACGCTCTGCCTCCATCGTCCCATGGTTCTTCCTCGTGTGGATCACGATGTCCTCTCCTCTTCTTCCAAGGACACCAGTCCTTGAATTTAGGGCCTGATCCTAATCACATCTGCAAAGATCCAATTTTCAGATAAGATCGTGTTCTGAGGTTCTAGGTGAAGGTACGTTTTGAGGGGCCCTATTCAACCCAGGACAGAGGGTGAGGGCAGTTTCCGGGATAACCACCAGGTTTCCGTGTAGACGGCAGTGACTGGAAGTATCAGAGTGGAGACACCTGAAGCAGGTCTGAGGCAAGAGGTCGAGAGCTTTGAGTTAGTCACGTCAGGTGAAAGGCACTGGGAGGCATCTGAGAGGAGCTTCCAGGCTTCCATTGGATGTGCCGATCCGAGAGGTTCAGATTGAAAATGAAATTTTGGAGAGGTGATATAAAGACGGTGTTGATAGCCACAGGACTGGATGAGTTGACTAAGGAAAGAAAATACACTAGTCTCAGGATTTGTAACATCTTTAAGAAAGTTTGCTCTTTGGAGGAGAATCACAGCCCGGCCCAGCATGTTCCCACGCTTTCCTGAGTGTCGGTAAGCCGATACAAGTTTTCAAGCAAACTATCTTTCTAAACTTCCTTGGGGTCTGAGAGGTCACAGTGACTCCTGATTCTGTTGCAAGGTGCCGGGCTTATCAGAAATACAAACCTGCATGGGTTCCGGAAGGTGGCACAGTCTAGGGCCCTAAGGATGTAGGCTGGGCTTGGAATTCTCTATAGGGTGCTGGGCTCTAGCCAGCGTGTGGTAAACTGGGCCCACGCAGAGGGAGAGGAGCAGCAGACCTGGCTGGGGCCCTAAAAATCTGAGGCCCAGTCATGGGTCAGCTCAGGTTTTCTGAATTTTGGCCACTGACTTACCATTACCAGCCTTGGGAACTCATGTGTGGGATGAAATGGTACCAGTGAATCCTAATTCATGGGGTTGTTTTATTTATTTATTTAGAGACAGCTTCTCACTCCATCTCCCAGGCTGGAGTGCAGTGGCGTGATCACGGCTCACCACAGCCTCGACCTCACAGGCTCAAATGATCCTCCTGCCTCAGCCTCCTGAGTAGCTGGGTCTACAGGCATGCACCACCATGCCTAGCTAATTGTTTGTATTTTTTGTAGAGATAGAGTCTCCTTATGTTGCCCAGGCTGATTTCGAGCTTCTGTGCTCAAGCAATCCTCTCCTCTCGGCATCCCAAAGTGTTGGGATGATAGGCGTGAGCTCCCACACCTGGCCTCACAGGTTTGCTATAGGAATAAATGGGATAGTGCATCTGAGGGCCTCATCACAGGTCCGGGGCACAGAAGGAGCCACTAAGAAGCCTTGATAAGGAAAGTGAGAGGCAAAACATGAGGCCAAATGTTTTTCAGTCAAACTGCACTTTTCTGTTAAAATGGAAGGAACAAAGCCTCATATTTTTGCAGACCATGGCAATCTGACTAGGTGCGAGGAAGGGCTGGTTGATGTGAGATTTCCATGGTAAGAGATGGGCCAGAGACACACGGAGGTGTCTCCTTCACTGCCATGCCATGCCCACAGAGGGGTGGACAGATTCCAGAGAAAAGTTGTGGGTTGAAAATGTGTCCTTTTGTAGGAGAAGAATTAAATATCATGATTTCTAAGCTTTTAAAATACATTAGGATTATGGGCCTATTCTATTCAAAATTCCCCTGACACAAGGTCGCAAATGTGATGCCTCAGCTTGGATTTCCTCTGGAGCAACATACAGAGGGGATTGTTAGGACTTATCACACCGTGCTCCCCGCAGACATACTGAAGCCCAAGGGGCTGTGTACACGGGAACTTGTATGGAAAAGCAGCCAGTCAAGGGGCTCAAGACCACAGAACAGCAGCCTGCATGGCCCTAAAATAGGCTCTACTAACCTTCACAAATGAGGTGGGGGCAATCCCAAGAAATCACAGATTTTAAGTGACATCCCATGAATGACCCACGTCATCCCTTCTCCTCAATTATGGACAGCCTGTGAGCACCAAAGGCACCATGGGTATGTGAAGGTCAAAACAGAAGTAAAAAGCAACAAGTAAAGCTATTCAGCAGGAAAATGCCCTTGAAACGATGTAGGTTGATTCCCTTGCAACTCAGTCATTAACCATCTAAAGGCCCAAGCAGGAATTTTGGATCTTCCTTCTTTTCTTTTCTTTTTCTTTTTTTTTCTTCTGTCATTGCTGATCCCCTTTTGCTAAGCCCATGCTAACAGGACAGAAAGATAAAGAGCGAACACAAACGCGTCTTGGCCCCTGCGGCCACTGAGATAAATTTAATAATTTAAATTGACCTAGGGCCTATGTATGGAATAATCCTCCACTTAGATGACCCGGTGATTCCTAACTCATTTTCAAGTCCGTATCCAGCCGTGTGAAAGTGTTAATGTCTGCCTCCATCACACTGTGCTGGGTACACTTATCTTTTTCATACCCAATAACCAGAGACAATGATTATATTATTCATAAGATATTTTTACCTGAAGAGATAAGACATACAGCTTTAGTTATTATTTCCTAATCTTTTTTTTTTAAACTGCCACCTTCTTATATAGCCCTAGGAATAACCTTAATTTTTATATTAAAATTGTCTTTTCCACATTTTTAGTTGTTTTTGATTTTTTAAAAATTAATATTACAGAATAAACAGTGGGAATTTAAAAAGGAGAGCCTGTATCCCATTTGTAAAGAAACAGGCAAGCACAGTGGGAGTCATAAGACAAATGCTTCTGGTCCATGCCCTCTGCTGACCTCTTTTGGTTGCAAATCCCTCTGGAGAAGGATGGATGCCATAGACCCTGTCCTCGGACAGTGGGCAGGTTCAAACACACCTGAATTCTGTGCTGAATTTGGTGGATCTAAAGCCTTCCTGGAATCT